>NC_134689.1:294824498-295124498 GCF_050947455.1 Rhinoderma darwinii | reverse complement strand
ACAAGACAAGGGTGTCCCCTATCACCCTCTCTTTTTATAATAGTTATGGAAACATTAATCCAAAGTATAAGGGAGACATCGCAAATTTGTGGCGTCACTATAGAGGGAAAAACCTATAAAATGGCCGCTTTTGCAGATGATCTGTTAGTCCTGATTTCGAACCCCTTTCAGGCTTTTTCAAGTCTTATTTCTATTTTTGAAGAATTTGGCCAGATGTCAAATTTTAAAATAAACTATTCAAAATCTGAAGTATTAAATATTTCCCTGAATCAAATATCGGTAGACATTTTAAAACGTACTTCACCATTTAAATGGGCTGAATACAAAATTAAGTATTTAGGGGTTTGGCTGGCAAAGGATACAAAAGGTCTATTTGCTCATAATTACATTCCTTTATTGAACTCCTTGAAATCCCTACTAAAGACCTATGATATACCTATGCTTTCATGGATGGGACGTAAAAATGTTTTGAAAACTTATATCATGCCAATGATATTATATTTGATGAATATGGTACCCATCAAACTGCCTTTATCATATTTTACAACAGTTCGGCGTATGTTCTCTCAATATTTATGGGCGCATAAGAAACCTAGAATTGCACATCATACTCTAATTAAATCTAAGAGGTTGGGAGGGATAGGATTGCCAGATGTTTATACTTATTATATTGCTCTTCATCTGGGCAGGTGGCTGGACTTGGTTAGATCTCCTCCCAAGACGTTAGCAATTGAACTTGAACTCGCCCTGTTGGGTGCTGACCGCCTACATATGTTGTGGACGGAGTCACCGAACAGCGCTTCATTAGGAAAAATATCAAATATTACTTGGAACACTATTACGGTATGGCGTAAAATAAATGCCCAACTCCATTTGTCACCCTCTCCATCCCCCTTAGCACCTGCAGCGATAATTCCATATGTGTTGGAAAGTTCGTTTAACCCCTTTAGGACACAGCCTGTTTTGGCCTTGTGGACACAGCCTATTTTTTCAAATCTGACATGTGTCACTTTATGTGGTAATAACTCCGGAATGCTTTTACCTATCCAAGCGATTCTGAGATTGTTTTGTCGTGACATATTGTACTTTATGTTAGTGAAAAAATTTGGTCGATAAATTCAATATTTATTTGTGAAAAACTTCAAATTTTAGCAAAAATTTGCAAAAATTAGCATTTTTCTAAATTTAAATGTATTTGCTTGTGAAACAGATAGTAATACCACACAAAATAGTTACTAGTTAAAATCCCCCATATGTCTACTTTATGTTTGCATCATTTTTTTTCACGTAATTTTATTTTTCTAGGACTTTACGAGGCTTAGAACTTTAGCAGCAATTTCTCATATTTTCAATAAAATTTCAAAAGGCTATTTTTTCAGGGACATGTTCAGTTCTGAAGTGGCTTTGAGGGCCTTATATATTAGAAAGTCCCCATAAATCACCCCATTTTGAAAACTGCACCCCTCAAGGTATTCAAAACCACATTCAGAAAATATTTTAACCCTTTAGGCGTTTCACAGGAATTAAGGCAAAGTAGAGGTGAAATTTACAAATTTCATTTTTTTTGCCGAAATTCATTTGTAATAAAAAAAAATCTGTAACACAGAAGGTTTTACCAGGGAAACGCAACTCAATATTTATTGCCTAGATTCTGCAGATTTTAGAAATATCCAACATGTGGCCCTAGTGTCCTAATGGACTGAAACACAGGCCTCAGAAGCAAAGGAGCAGCTAGTGGATTTCGGGGCCTCCTTTTTTTAGGAATATATTTTAGGCACCATGTCAGGTTTGAGGCGGTCTTGTGGTACCTAAACAGCCGAAACCCCTCCAAAGTGACCCCATTTTGGAAACTACACCCCTCAAGGCATTTTTCTAGGGGTATAGATAGCATATTGACCCCACAGTTTTTTTGCAGAATTTAGTGGAATTAGTCTGTGAAGATGAAAATCACCTATTTTTCTGTGGAAACATAGATTTTTTTCATTTTTACAAGGAATAAAGGAGAAAAAGCACCCCAAAATTTGTAAAGCAATTTCTCCCGATTACGGCAATACCCCATATGTGGTCGTAAACTGATGTTTGGACCCACAGCAGGGCTCAGAAGGAAGGGAGCGCCTTTTGGATTTTGGAGTGCAGATTTTGCTGGATTGATTTTCAGTGCCATGTCGGGTTTGCAACGCCCTGGAGGGACCAAAACAGTGGAAACCCGCCAAAAGTGACCCCATTTTGGAATCTACACCCCTCAAGGAATTTTTCTAGTGGTATAGTGAGCATTTTGGCCCCTCAGGATCTTTTTTAGAGCTAGGGTGACCAAAAAACAGCGATTTTGGCGCTTTAAATTCTTTATTTATTACAGCGTTCACCGTGCGCAATAAATTACGTTTTAATTTATTCTGCCGGTCGGTATGATTACTCCGATACCATATGTGTATAGTTTTTTTTAAGTTTTGCAGCGTTTGCACAATAAAATTAAGTTTCTATAAAATAATTTATTTTCTGGGACACGCTATTCTGAGCCGTAACTTTTTTATTTTTTCGTCAAAAAAGCTGTGGGAGGTCTTGTTTTTTGCGGGACGGGTTGTAGTTTTTATTGGTACCATTTTGGGGTAAATGCGACTTTTTGATCAGTTTTTATTCTATATCTTGGGAGGGGTGGTGACCAAAAAATAGCGATGCTGACAGTTTTCCGTTTATTTTGTTTGCGGCGTTCACCGTGCGGAAAAATTAACATTATAGTTTCATAGATTGGGTCGTTACGAACGCGGCGATACCAAATATGTGTACTTTTTTTTTAACGTTTTCATTTTTTCCCTAGAATAAATGACTTATTATAGGAAAACAAAACCTTTTATTTTTACACTTTTATAAAACATTTTTATTAACTTTTTTTACTTTTTACACTTTATATTTTTGTTTATTAACTTTTCTTTTACTTTTTACACTTTATTTTTTTGACCTGCAGCTCTGATCGCTGCTAGAATACATTACACTACCTAGGTAGTGTAACGTATTCCAACTGTCAGTGTGACGTCACAGTCACTCTGACAGTTGGTCTACGAGGATCAGCAGAGGCTGATCCTAATAGTCTGACATACATGGCAGACCTGGGGGCCGTTGTCTGGCCCCCGGGTGCCATCACAAGCATCAGAAGCCCCCACGATTGCATGGGGGCTGCTGATGCGCTACAAACCCGCTACATGCGGAGATCGCAATCGAGCCCCGCATGTAACGGGTTAATTGCCGAAATCAGCGGCGATGAGCCGCTGATCGGCAACACTGGAGAGTGTCAGCTGTCGGGGACAGCTGATCTCCAAGTTCCCGATGCACACTGTCGCCGACAGTGTGCATCGGGAATGGCACAGTGACTTTCTGTCACTCTGACAGGAAGCCTATCAGGACCAGCCGAAGGTTGGTCCTGATGGGCTTCTGTCCATGGCAGACCCGGAAGCCATTGTTTGGCTTCCGTTTGCCATACTAACTATCGGCAGACCCCGCGATTTCGGACGGGGGTCTGCCGATATGTTAGAAACCCCTAAAATTCGGCGATTGCACCCGATCGCCGAATTTAAGGGGTTAATGCGCCGAAATCAGCGGCAAAGGACCGCTGGCCGGCAAGAGGGGAGTGTCAGCTGTCGGCGACAGCTGACCTCCTGGTTCCCGGTGCACACTGTCGCCGACAGTGTGCACCGGGATTAACTCAGTAACTGTACGTCCTCGTGCGGGAAGTAACTTCCCGCAACGACGTACAGTTACGTCCTGGTGCGGGTAGGGGTTAAAGACCCTTTCAATATTTGGAAAGACCTATGGACCACTCCGTGGACAAGTTTATTAGTGGATCGAAAGTTGCCAGCCGAGCATGAATGGAGTGAGTTTTTGGGAGGGAGACGGTTAGGTATAGCTCATCTATCTTATCTCTCTGTAACTTGTGCGAGCTTTCTTTCTAAAGTCCTTTCTTTAAGGGATATTTCGTGGTTTGAAACCTATGTTATGTTACCAAGACCTATTCCGAAATTATTATCTTCCTTATATAATAAAATAATATCTCTCCAACATCCTGAAGTGCCATTATATTTGAGACAGTGGGAAGCAGAGCTAGATACCACCTTCTCAGATACAGATCTCAAAGATTTAGGGAAAAACGCACATGGTTTCTTGCGCTGTATTAAAATGCAAGAGAGCTCCTTTAAACTAATTGCTAGATGGTATAGAACACCTGAAATTTTATATAGATTAAATTTGATAGAAAATTATCTTTGTTGGAGATGTCAAGCAAATACAGGGTCCATGTCCCATATTTGGTGGACGTGCTCCAAAATTCGTAAGTTTTGGTCAGAAGTAGAACGGTGTTTGAGAGATATTGGATTGGTTTCTTCTCCATTACTAATTACAGAGGTGTTGCTGTCTCTACCTTCTCAGACATATCACCCCTCTAAAACCAATTTGGTAACACATTTGTTGAGCGTCGCACGAGCTTTGATTCCTCTTCATTGGCTAGATAGCAAACCCCCGGGATTACAAGAATGGCTGGATAAGGTTCAAGACATATATAGATTGGAAGAAATCTCTAGTTGGTATACACATACACATTCTCTATTCCTTAATATATGGGCTCCTTGACGTAGTTGGAAGCAATCACAAGGTGAAAACAATGTAGGGGAGACTCTTCCCAGTTAGTCTTATTTTTCTATTAAGGGTCCAACACCGATTATTTACAGTTTTTTTTGTTTTTTACCGTTTCTTTCTTGGGCTTTATGTACATTTGAATTTTCTTTGACGGGAGAGCAACTTAAATCTCAGAAATTTAAATCAGGGGAGTACTATTAGCCTATATATCTGTTGATTAGATGTCACGTATTTATTTAAATAAATATATAGCTATGTATTTACTATTGTACATGATGTATCATGAAATGTTTTCTTTTTCATTGCTTTATTATTATTTTATTATATTATATATATTCTTATTTTCATTTCATTTTATTATTTATTATTTACTTTCTATGTCCATGTTGTCATTATTAACTCGCTGTATTGAATAAGCTCTCTGACAAGCTAGACTTGATTACATGTAACATTATCTTTTGAAAAAGAAACAAATAAAGAATTAAAAAAAAAAAAATCAAAGCCTGGGAGAAGGAGGAGTCACTCAAATTAGGATAATTTATAGGAAAATATAGTTACACACAATAATATTTATTTAGATTCCACATTAATATATAGTGTATTTAGAATATTGTAATTATTTTATTTGGTTGTAAAGCCACAAATATTTTTTCACAGCGTGCTACACCACAGGCACTTCACACATATATTTTTCTCATCCAAGTAGGAATGATAGCCAAGTAGAAAACCTTTTGTTAAAAATGTTAATTCCACCTCTATGGACGTCCGCTTAAGATCCACCTCTATGAGCAGACCCAGTCTATCTATGCATGTAATACTATTTTAAGCTGATCGCTCTTATATTAAAGGGGTTGGAAGACAACCCTTTTAATGACCTATTAGTTCCTTTGTCTGTGTATGCAGTGATAACAACAGTGTTTACTATGTAATAAAACATTGACATGAACTTGTTCTGGGCCCTCGCATTTATTTTCTCTCGGGCCAAGTTAACCCATTTTGACACTGTTGGTAAATAATCTCTTCCTGAGTATGTTGTCTCACAAATCTTTAGGTTTATGTCCCTTTAACTGGAAAATCTAACTTTTATTGTAACAGATAGCTATGCTGTGAAATGGGAAATTCAAAATACTTGCAAGAACATTTAGACACATGAATTTCATAAGAAAAAGATTTTATGTCAGAAAAACGGGCTTTTGGATAAGCTGAAGATTGTAAGTTGTGATCACTTACTGTATTCTCTGATGCCTTGATTCTGAAGAAATATATTTCTCTATCTGTGAGCCGTAACATGACTTCTGAAACCTTAATATTCACTCCATAATTACAAGTTAATTGGAGAGCTCTTGTGTTCACAAAGACAAGATGCAATTTACTGCCTTTGACTCTGCTACTTCATTATTTTGTCAAGGGTTACAATGATATATGCGGGAATTTCGCTTACCGATCCCAAAGATGGAGCACTCTAATTTGCATTGCAAAAATATTTTTGCCTGCAAATCCTCAAGTTGAGTTTTCTAACAATGTTATTATGCATCGGCCTACAAATTACTGTATAAAAAAGATTGCTTGTTTGAATCAGGCTGGTACTAAATTATAAAAAGTGTTCCAAAGCAAATAAAGCCTATTTTATTATTAGTTACTAATCGGTTTGACACGTTTTTAGAAAGGTGACACTACAATATTTCATGGATGCCAAGGGAGTTGGTAGGGAAGAGTCTGAACTTTTCCAGATCTAGAGTTCAGAGTCAGGTCATTAGAAAATCAAGTATGGAATAAAAACCTCAGGCCTCCCTCCAAGTTTAGACTGCAGTGTTCTGTTACTTGGTCGTTTTGTTACCTTTCCATATGGCTTACTCCATGGATATAACTTAATTCTATTATATTCCCTAGCAGTTGCAGACCTACATCAAGCAAGAGTGTCTATCAGGTATGTTTTTTAACTAAATATGGGCTTACAAATACACATATTTTAGCATAGACCCACAACATGGTTGCTTGGAGCAGGAGCCATTTCCTAAGTTGACTCAATGTTTATAATTATGTAGAGGTTAATAAAAGGGGTTGCAAGGAATGGCATGTCCTGGCTAAAGACATGCACTCTGTCTGCTCTGCTCCCCACCTCTCCTGCAGGTTGATATCAGCACCCACAGCACATCCTTTCACCAATGATAGGGAGAAGAAGTAGATCTGTCCTCCCCGGCACCAGCTCCCACACTCCTGCATCTTTCAGCCTGGACATACAAAGCTACTTTGCTCGCGGTGAGGCCATGGTCCGGCGCTATGTTGAAGGCACCGCTCCCTTTACAGGCTCTATCCCCACTTCGTCATCATGACGGGACTCACAGATTTCATGCACGACTTGCCCTTCACCTCTGCCTTATTCCACTGGATCAGTTCACATGTTGCATAAATACAGCGTTTTTTCCACAACGGAATTTGTTATGGAAAATCTGCAGCAAATATAGTAGCAGTAAAGTGGATGAGATAAAACAAATCTCATCCACATGCTGCATAAATACTGAGCATAAAAACCACTCAGAAATTGACCTGCGTTGCAGAATTTTATTCCGCAGCATGTCAATTACATTTGCGAAAACGCTGCTTATTTGTTGCGGGTTTTCCCCATTTAATTAATTGGGGAGGTAAAACCTGCAACAAATAGCAGTTGTTGCGTTTCGTGCAGCGGGTTCGCAGCGATTCTGCTGCAAAAAACGCAACACAGATAAAAAAACACAACTCATATTTACCCAGAAGTCTGTGTTCCTCCCTCCAGCACGGCCTCCTGGGATGACGTTTCATCCCAAGCGACCACTGCAGCCAATCACAGGCTGTATCGGCGGTCATATGGGATGAAACATCATTCCAGGAGGGCAGCCTGGATGACGTAAGAGGGCTGGCCTCCTGGGATGATGCATCATCCCATGTGACCACTGCTGTAGCCAATCACAGGCTGCAGTGGTCTCCTGGGATGAAATGTCTTCCCAGGAGGCCGGCCTGCTAGCAGGCTGGCTAAGTGCTGCAGTTTTCTGCAGCGGACATTCCGGGTTAAAAACATGCTGCCCCGTGTTAACTCAGCGTAAGTTCTGTTTGGTTAGCACATGGATATGTCCTGTGTATTGAACTAGCATATGTATGTCATGTAACCCTGTTTCTAACTAAATGCCAGGGGTCACATGACTGGCGCTATTTTTAGTCCTATTCGGTTAGCATAAGGATGCCATACATAGGATTGATGCATAAGCTATACCATTCTAGAGTGCACTGGTCAACTGCACTGATACAAAAGTTATGTTCAATGGATTGTATAGAAAAAGATAACTCCTTCACGAGGCGCTCCTGTATATGCAAGGTATAATTCAAGGTATTTGGGGGAAATTAGTGAATCGGTTCTTACCTGAACGGAAGGGGTACCTCGAATTATACCTTGCATATACAGATGCGGCTCGTGAAGGAGTGATCTTTTTCTATACAAGCCATTGGATATTATGTTTCACCAGAGGATTTGGTGTTTACCTGCCGCCAGTGTTTACTCCAAGGGCCAGCATACTGTATGCTACAAAGTTTGAAAGTTGAGTTGTGCCGATGAACTTTGCACAACTGTATAGGGTGAGTAAACATTTTTACCAGCTATGAATGGGAGGTCAGAGACAGAAATGCCCAAAGAAAGGGTACATCGCTGCTTTTTCCCACGCGGGAAAAAACACCTCCGCCTCCCATTGAATTCAAAGGGAGGCATTTTCGGCATTTTTTTGCTGCAATTTCCAACGCGGTCTCGTTGATCGGCGCTCGTTTACACTGCTCATGTTGGGACGTGAAAGTGGACCCTTTCGAAGATAAATATGAAAGAACAAAATACTAAAGGATAAACAGATAGTGGAAATACATAGATAAATAACATTAGCAGGATATACCTTTTAAAAAGAACAGAAAGATTAAAGGACAGCTCAATAATGAATACATTGAAGTATGGTTTTTAGCCGGTAGACAGGCCCATGATGATACCTGTAGGATTCTCAATTTAATTTCACACACAGAGGCCTTCACAACGCCTTCTCGGCTTCTGGCCTTGGGCGCAGATAAGGCGTTTGACAGGGTACACTGAAGTTACCTTGATGCGGTTCTCCATTAATTTGGCTTTAGTTGCCTCATTAATTCAGCCTTAATGGCTCTATATTTCAATCTCTTAGACAGAGTATATTCGTTTTGTTTTCGGTCTCGTTAATCAGCGCTCGTTTACACAGCCCATGTCGGGCCTTGTAATTGTACCCTTAATCTCAGACCACAACCTCTCTATTCAGGAAGTACTTGGTTTAAAACAATAGGGAGATTTACTTGAGGGTGACGCAACACACTCTTTCACATTTATGACCTCCAAGTAACACCTTCCTATGTAAGATTTTATAAATACCTCCAAGTACGGCACGTTTAGCCTACTTCTTACTGTGGAAATCAGATATTTCCTAGGCTTGATTTCCTTTACATTTTTTTAAACCAAACCTCTCATTAAGGGTTAATTTGTGTTTTATGGTGACTTAACTGACCATGGTGCAATAGTAAGTCTAAATATATTTAATATATTTGGTAATGGAAGACAGATTTGGGGAGGGTCTATAACATGGAAGACTGATGCTAGCAATCAACTGGACAAACACATATCTAGAGGTATCCCACTCGTTCATACTTATGTGACTTATCCAGGTTTTTAAAATTGATGTAAACCAAAAGAATACCAACAGACAGAATATGATAATAATAGTGCTCGAAGCATCAACATTTACACTGTCAAGCACTGTTGCTAGTTATGTGAGCGGCACTCTATCATATCCTAAATATTGACCAAGATACACTTGGTGCGTCGATTAAAAGATTAGCATGAGAAACTGACAAAGAAAAAATGGTCGACTTGAGGCACGTGAAATACAAAAAATATATACAATTTTTATTGAATAAAGACATGGGACAAGTAAAAAGATGGAATAAGGATAAGTCACACAATAAAAAAGGACGTCACATCAATCATGAACCAGATGTACTAATTTGGTCAACATGTTGAAAACAATAAGCAAGGTATTATGGCAGCAAATAGGTAAATAACAGCATACCTGGCTGAAACACATAGATGCATATATTTCGTACGGTGGTGGCGATTTGAGTAAAAAAGAGAATGTATAAACAACGCCAACAGGATACAATAGTATAGAGCAGTGTTTAGATGTGCAAAAGCCGGTTTTGAAGTGTAATCAAAGAATTATAAGCAAAGTTTTGTACAAGCTGCTGAAGATGGCAAGTATTTGTTCAACATACCAGTAGACATTGTGATACAAAGATGGGACGTCTACACCCGACGCGCGTTTCGGCACCTGCCTTCGTCCGGGGTTGGGATCAAGCTGCTCGTGCCCACTCTTATATACTGCGCATACCAGGTGTTATGAGTCAAGAGGAGGAGGTGATATGACCGGATGGAGGATAGGTGGCGTCTGATGCGGGGTACAAAGATGGCGCTGCCCCACTTCCTGTACTGCGTCATCAGAGAGGATGTGGGGCGGCGAGGACTGACTGCGCCCCCCACAGCCTGCTCCATCTAGAGACAGCAGACGGAATGATCCAGGACCACTCCCCCCCCCCCCCCGAGAGTTTGGTTTGTTTAGTTTCTCAAACTGCATCAGCGCACCCTCTCATCGTGCCTACGTCATTTGTTTTTAATACATATTTTATATTGCAATATATTGTTACAGTATGTATCTTATAATGCACTTTCCCTGTATTTTTATATACCTATTGGTATTCACATTATGAGTTTTTAACTAGTCTTTATAAAGCTTTTGATGATTGAATATAATATTCTGTCATGGTCTTATTTATTAATTGTCATATTATAGTAACCTTGTGTCACTTAGTTATATTTATTCTTATTCATTTACTTTATTTATTTCATTATCATGTTACGTTCACGTTCACATGATGTTTGAGGGTCTTTTTTCTTTCTTTTTTCACTGCTATCAGTCCCATAATTAATATATTAGTTATTACTAATACTGGACCGTCCTATATTTATTATATTTATTTATTCACACCCATGTTCTTATGCATTCCCTCTTTATGTCACCACACACACATATCACCACATATTTTCTACCATCACCCCTCTTATCCATCAGGGCATCTCCTCTCACTCCCTCGTCATCACAGTTCATTCACACTTACACGGCATACCAAGACTGCCGTCCCCCCCTCCCCCTCCCTTCCTTTTCTTTCACTACTCACACAACATCCCATCGTTCACGGTAAACAGTGCAGACATACCCTTATCATACTATCTATTAACTACATTTCTCTTCATCTTATGGTGACGTAGGCACGATGAGAGGGTGCGCTGATGCAGTTTGAGAAACTAAACAAACCAAACTCTCGGGGGGGGGGGGGAGTGGTCCTGGCTCATTCCGTCTGCTGTCTCTAATTGGAGCAGGCTGTGGGGGGGCGCGGTCAGTCCTCGCCGCCCCACATCCTCTCTGATGACGCAGTACAGGAAGTGGGGCAGCGCCATCTTTGTACCCCGCATCAGACGCCACCTATCCTCCATCCGGTCATATCACCTCCTCCTCTTGACTCATAACACCTGGGATGCGCAGTATATAAGAGTGGGCACGAGCAGCTTGACCCCAACCCCGGACGAAGGCAGGTGCCGAAACGCGCGTCGGGTGTAGACGTCCCATCTTTGTATCACAATGTCTACTGGTATGTTGAACAAATACTTGCCATCTTCAGCAGCTTGTACAAAACTTTGCTTATAATTCTTTGATTAAACTTCAAAACCGGCTTTTGCACATCTAAACACTGCTCTATACTATTGTATCCTGTTGGCGTTGTTAATACATTCTCTTTTTTACTCAAATCGCCACCACCGTACAAAATATATGCATCTATGTGTTTCAGCCAGGTATGCTGTTATTTACCTATTTGCTGCCATAATACCTTGCTTATTGTTTTCAACATGTTGACCAAATTAGTACATCTGGTTCATGATTGATGTGACGTCCTTTTTTATTGTGTGACTTATCCTTATTCCATCTTTTTACTTGTCCCATGTCTTTATTCAATAAAAATTGTATATATTTTTTGTATTTCACGTGCCTCAAGTCGACCATTTTTTCTTTGTCAGTTTCTCATTTTAAAATTGATGGCCATCAATTTTAGATCGGTTGTGGACCGACTCTTGGCACCCCTGCCGATCAGCTGTTCGAAGGGGCCACAGCGTTCGTACAAGCGCCGCAACCTCTTCACTGTTTATATGGTTTCCTTCTTGTTTCTACTTTGCACACACTCTTAGGCCCCATGCACATGAACGTGCTTTTGCGGCCGCAATTCCCCCGAAAATCCAAGGGAGAATTGCGGCCCCATTCATTCCTATGGGGCCATGCACACGACCTTGGTTTCCACGGTCCGTGCATGGTCCAGGCTCATAGCAAATAATGGCCGTGGCCATGTGCACGGCCCGCGATTTGCGGGCGGCTCAAGGGGGACCCTCGGTCGACCCGAAAATCACGGCCGTGCACATGGCTACGGTCGTGTGTATGAGGCCTTACATTCGTGGTGGCTGTGCAAGATATTGCAACACTGACCCATTCAATTGAAATTTTTTTTTTTATAATATTTTTTCTTATTGTTGAATTATATCAAAATATTACATACTACATAACAAAAAAAAAACAAAGAAAATGTTCAGAATTAACGTTATATTAAACAAAGTATTATGCAGTAGAGACACTATCCCAAAAGATGTTCAAATAGATAATACTGAAAATATTAAAAGAGAGAGAGAGAGAGTTATTAGTTTGCTACAACCGCGGTCTTTCAAAAGAGCGGAGGTGCCACAAATAAATAGCATAGATTCCATTGGAATCTCTTTCCGAATTAATTTAGAAATAAATGCTGCTACTACACTCCAGTATCTATGTAGCTTGGGACAGCGCCACAACATGAGATCCGCTTGATCTATACCGCAATTATCGTTATTCCTTAACCCCATAACCTTTAAAAGCTTCGGTGTATAAAAAAAAGTCTATTATTGATCATAATTTAAACAAATAACGGTAATTGTGATTTAATGTTGCTTCTCTCATATGTTTAGAAACTAAGCCCCAATCGATCATAATCCCAAAATCCTTTTCCCATTTTCCTTGTGATTTAATATGATTTCCGTCATCCCCTAAAAGAACTTTTTATATAGTGAGGACAAAAGTCCTCTCTTATTTTTTTAATCATTCTAATGATTGAAAAGGTGTAAGAACGAACAGTGATTTATATTTAATGGCCAAAAGGTTTGTTTAATTTGATAATATCTAAACAGACCGTAATCAGGGTGACCTTGTACATACAGTCTCTGTAATTCCGTAAAAATTTTTAGTTGTGTATTATTAAATAAATGTGATATCCTTGTGATGTGATGCTTTTTCCAAAACAAGTCCGGGAGGCCATCAAACTCACCAATATTCCTATTGTCTCAATAAATTTGACAGCATCCCAGACCCGCTGCTGGTTATCATAAATAGGCCCAAGTCTCAAATCAGAGGAATTCAGAAGCCTGGCTTCTAGAGCTTGGAATATATTCGATTTTACTATTACTATATTTATTGTCCCCTAGTAATTTCAACAAAAATCCATTAGCCCCCAGGCCCGATACTGCTGGAACTGAGAAGCAAAAAAGTACTTCCTCCAGTCAGGAAGGGCAAAGCCGCCTTTGGTTACCGGGAGAGTAACAACAGAGTATTTAATGTAATTTTTTTTCCCCGTTCCAAATTAGGCCATTAGAGATAGCATTTAGAGTTTTAAAAATGTTCTCCCGGCAACCAAATTAGGCAGTTGGAGAATTTTTTTTATATTTTTGGTAAAAAAAAACATTTTGGTCAGTGCAATTTTTGCAGCTCTGGTTAATGGTAACTTATTCCATGCTTTAACTTTCCCCCTCAAATATGCAAAC
The DNA here is from genome assembly GCF_050947455.1 of Rhinoderma darwinii. Lineage (NCBI taxonomy): Eukaryota > Metazoa > Chordata > Amphibia > Anura > Rhinodermatidae > Rhinoderma > Rhinoderma darwinii. The sequence continues at coordinate 295,110,898 of NC_134689.1, read as the reverse complement.
AGAGGAATTATATTCAGTGTACTGTAGTCAGCGGGATCCCTAGAAATTTTCACGCCTAAATATCCGAACACCTCAACAGAATTCAAGGAGAAACTCTGATAGGGGTTAACCTCAGCCAAGATACTTAACAAACTAGATTTTTAACAATTGATTTGAAGGCCAGCCTGCTCACCAAGCTCTTGGTATAGCCGAATTACATGTCGACCGAGGATAAATCCCCTATAAACAGAAGAACTCTTTCTCACTTATGACCTGTAAGTAACACCTTCCTAAGTAAGATTTTTATAAATACCTCAAAATACAGCACGGTTAGCCTACTACCTACTGTGAAAATCAGATATTTCCTAGGCTTGATTTCTTTTACATTTTTGGAAACCAAACCTCCCATTAAGGGTATATTTGTGTTTTATGGCGACTTAAAGAGGCTCTGTCACCAGATTTTGCAACCCCTATCTGCTATTGCAGCAGATAGGCGCTGCAATGTAGATTACAGTAACGTTTTTATTTTAAAAAAACGAGCATTTTTGGCCAAGTTATGACCATTTTTGTAGTTATGCAAATGAGGCTTGCAAAAGTCCAAGTGGGTGTGTTTAAAAGTAAAAGTCCAAGTGGGCGTGTATTATGTGCGTACATCGGGGCGTTTTTAATACTTTCACTAGCTGGGCGCTCTGAAGAGAAGTAACATCCTCTTCTCTTCAGAACGCCCAGCTTCTGACAGTGCAGATCTGTGACGTCACTCACAGGTCCTGCATCGTGACGGCCACATCGGCACCAGAGGCTACAGTTGATTCTGCAGCAGCATCAGCGTTTGCAGGTAAGTCGATCTTACCTGCAAACGCTGATGCTGCTGCAGAATCAACTGTAGCCTCTGGTGCCGATGTGGCCGTCACGATGCAGGACCTGTGAGTGACGTCACAGATCTGCACTGTCAGAAGCTGGGCGTTCTGAAGAGAAGAGGATGTTACTTCTCTTCAGAGCGCCCAGCTAGTAAAAGTATTAAAAACGCCCCGATGTACGCACATAATACACGCCCACTTGGACTTTTACTTTTAAACACACCCACTTGGACTTTTGCAAGCCTCATTTGCATAACTACAAAAATGGTCATAACTTGGCCAAAAATGCTCGTTTTTTAAAAATAAAAACGTTACTGTAATCTACATTGCAGCGCCTATCTGCTGCAATAGCAGATAGGGGTTGCAAAATCTGGTGACAGAGCCTCTTTAACTGACTATGGTAGCAATATTAAGTCTAAATATTTTTCTTAATGGGAGACATATTTGGAGAGGGTCTATAGCATGGAAGACTGGTACTAGCAATGGACAAACACATATCCAGAGGTATCCCACTCATTGATACTTAGGTTTTTAAAATTGATGGCCTATACTAAGGGGATAGGTCATCAATATTAGATCGGTTGTGGTCCGACTCTGCACCCCCGAAGATCAGCTGTTTGAAGGGGACGCAGCGTTCATACAAGCGCCGCAGCCTCTTCACTGTTTATATGGTTTTGTACTTTGCATGCACTATTACATTCGTAGTGGCTGTGCAAGGTATTGCAACACTGACCCATTCAATTGAATTTGACGGTGCAACATCTTGCACAGCCGCTACAATAGTAACAGCGCGCACAAGTACAAACGGTAAGGAAAACCATGTAAACAAGGAAGAGGCTGAGGCCCCTTTAAACAACTGATCGGTGGGGGGTGGCTGGAGTCAGACCCCCCACCGATCTAATATTTATGGCCTATCTCCGAAGTCAATCCTAACTAGCTAGACACCTGCTGGAGAGTGTTTGGCAACCAAAGTACAGTATTCTACATAAAGTACATGCCTGGTGGACATGCCCTATACTGACACACTCTATTGGTCTCCTGTTATAAGGCCCTGAGCCAATCTTTATCTACCAACTTATCCTCTTCCCCAGATTAAGCGTTATGCTTCCTACAAGCATGTGCTCATGCAAGGACAGTAGGATCCCATATTATTCTGGCAGCTAGAAGTGCTATTGCTAAATCTGCCCCAGCGGCCCCATAGCAAACTAAAGTATGGCTCTCTTATCAGCCATACTTATAACATGAAAAAATGTTATGCTTAACTTATCGCTAACCACTAGAAAAGTCATGGTTGGCCTGGAAGCCTGAGCAAGGAGATTATCAGTAAACCTGATCTTATTAGAAACTTACTGTTAAATTATTCAAGACACAATTTGTATTCTATTTCTACATCTTACTTATTAGTTCTTCTAACATTACTCTAGGTTACTGTATGCTTGTTTACTGTACTAGTAGTAACTGTGTATGTACAAGCTGCTCTGTTTATGGCAGTGTGTGCCAAGATATGAATATTTCAATTTTTCCCCTATCGCCATGTCCGGCGACTCAACTCAACTTTGTTTAACTTACAGTACTTACATTTAACCTAACTTGTTTACCTCACCCCAACTCAGGTGATTTGAGTGTAACTTTCGGTTTTACTTATTGCATTTCCTGTATTGCTCTTTACTGAAGGCTTTAAATATTAATCCGTTATTAATATCGACTTTCTATTTGGCTCTTGTTTATTACTTATTCACTTGTTTCCTTTAACTTTTATAAAAAAATAAAAAAAAACAACATAAAAAAAACAAACACCAAATGACCAAGTTATGTCATAATTTATCATAAATATTGCTCACTGGACCGGAGGCAAAATAGGCCTGTGCCTATAGGTGGCCTTGTGGAAAAGGGTCCCGGGTTCTCTGGATCAGGTTTGGAGTATAGTTCATAAATTTGGAGTTTGTGCAGTAGTCTCCATTCAATACTTGTATAATACATTGTTGATTATACAGATGTAGCAAACTTTAACTTTACTCTGATGACTTGCTGCAGCGTGATAACGTCACTTTACACAGTGTCAGGTTAAATATTGTTACATCTGTACATTCAACACAATGTATCGCTATGCTGTAAGCCCTGATAGAAGAATACTTACAGTACTGCACTCGTAATATCTAGTGAAAGTCTGGTGATTCATGGAGTTCTGTCCCTGTTCAATTTATGCCAGTTGATCAGAATCTTAGGGGAGACCATTGTTTGCCTATAGGCTCATGATATGTAAATCCAGGTCATCATACAGTGTTTATCTATATTTAAGAATATTAATGATTGCTGTATTATAACTGTTGATATATGGGATTATAAAAACTCTATATGCACCATTGCAATAATAATATTTTTTTATTACCCCAGTGCACCTATAATAAAATATGAAGCAGCTTTGCGAATAGTCTTGATTTAAAAACATCCTACAGCTCCTATGCAGACATAAAGTATACAAACAAAAGTGTGTGGACACCCCTCCTAATTATTGAGTACAAGTGTTTCCGCCAAACCTATTGCAGACAGGTGCATAAAATCAAGCACACAGCCATGCAATGTCTATAGACAAACATTGAAAGTACTGTGGGTCGTACTGAAGAACTCATTTATATTATATCTGGCACTGCAATAAGATTCCCTCTGCTACAAGTCAGTTTGGGAAATTTCTGATCTGCTAGATCTGCCCGAACTACTGTAAGTGCTATTATTTTGAAGTTGAAACATCTAGGAGTAAAAATAGCTCAGCCACAAAGCGGTAGACTACGATTTATAGAGTGGGGCAGTCGAGTGCTGAAAATAGCGGAGCGTAAAATCGCCTTTTCTGTTGCTGAGCAGCAGTACACAAGCTCAAGATCACCATGGGCAATGCCAAGCGTCAGCTGGAGTGGTGTAAAGCATGCTGTTACCTGACTCTGGAGCAGTGGAAATGTGTTCTCCGGAGTAATGAATCACGTTTCACTATCTGGCAGCATACAAAGACATTTTAGACAATTGACAATTGTATGTTTCCAATTCTGACCTCAACTTCATCAAATACCTTTTTGATGCATTTGAATGCCAGTAAGGCCCTCTTGTCCGACACCTCCCAAATGCTCATTTAAGTAAATGGGCACAAATTCTGACAGACACACTCCAAAATCTTGTGGAAAGTCATCCCAGCGGAGTGGAGGCTGTTATGAAGCAGCTGCGATAGAGGGCCCAACATACTAACTCTAATTCCCAACTAATACTAATGCCCATAGTTTTTGTATAGGAAGTCCAACAAGCTCATATCATGTAAAATATAAATATAAATATATATATATATATATATATATATATATATATATATATATAAAAATAGATAGATAGATAGATATAGTAACCATGGCATCACTTAAAGAGGCTCTGTCACCACATTATAAGTGGCCTATCTTGTACATGATGTGATTGGCGCAGTTATGTAGATTACAGCAGTGTTTTTAATTTAGAAAAACTATAATTTTTGACGGAGTTATGACCTATTTTAGCTTTATGCTAATGAGTTTCTTAATGCCCAACTGGGCGTGTTTTACTTTTTGACCAAGTGGGCGTTGTGGAGTGAAGTGTATGACGCTGACCAATCAGTGACCAATCAGCGTCATACACTTCTCTCCATTCATTTATTCTGCACATAGTGATCCTGCGTTGTTCACTATGTGCAGCCACATACACACACACTAACGTTACTCAAGTGTCCTGACAATGAATATATATTACCTCCAGCCAGGATGTGATGTCTATTCAGAATCCTGACACTTCGCTAACGTTTGTGGTTGATTTACAGCACAGCAGGCGTAGTCTCGCTGTAAATGACAGTTTACAGCGTAATCTCGCGAGACTACGCCTGCTGTACTGTAAATCAACCACAAATGTTAGCGAAGTGTCAGGATTCTGAATAGACATCCCGTCCTCGCCTGATGTAATGTATATTCATTGTCAGGACACGTCAGTAACGTTAGTGTGTGTGTGTATGTGACTGCACATAGTGAACAATGCAGGATCACTATGTACAGTGTAAATTAATGGAGAGAAGTGTATGATGCTGATTGGTCACTGATTAGTCAGCGTCATACACTTCTCTTTACAACGCCCACTTGGTCAAAAATTAAAACATGCCCAGTTGGGCATTAAGAAAGTCATTAGCATAAAGCTAAAATAGGTCGTGACTCCGTCAAAAATGATCGTTTTTCTAAATAAAAAAACATTGCTGTAATCTACATTACAGCGCTGATCACATTATGTAGAAGATAGGCCACTTATAATGTGGTGATAGAGCCTCTTTACGTTTTCTTGCAACAGTAAGTGGTATGTACATTAACTAGTAGAGGTAGCATACACTCCCTGCTTAGAAATATGTCAATACGAAAATACAGACATGAGAACTATGTGCAAAGAGGCCAGAAACTTGCTATTTAAACCTTTTTAATTTGCCATTTTTCATTAAATGGACAACTCCAGTCTAAATAAAGGAATAATCACAAATTGGTGATAGAAGTGATAAGTTGTCTGTGTTTCTATAAAGAGTACTTTACAATTGCTCGGTTTGTTTCTCCAGTATGATATCATTTTGACTTCTAATAAAAAACATTAATCGCACTTAGCGCAACGAAAAACGTATGAAACCAGGAAAATAAACAGTGTTGACTGATTAGTATGCTGCGTATTAAAGTCAGAAGTTTCCAGTGAATTGAATAAAAAGTCTAATGCCTCTACTATTTGCATGTATAATACTTCCCATGGAGAATGTATCAGAAGAACAAAATCCATGAAATGCCCTTAAAATATGCAGATGTACTGAAAAGAGTAACTGAGAGAGCTGTATTGTGCAATATTAATATCATTTTCCTATTGTGGCTGTGAACGTTTTTAAATGATTGAAGTACATAAAACAAAAACAGCATTGACATTGTAACTATTAGAGCACAATTTAGTTAAGCACCAGTAAAGTTATGCAGCTAAACGCCAATGTAAGTGCACCGCAGCATTTCATTTTAATCTAAGAGTCTAGAAAGATTAGTAAGCATCTTGTCTGTACCAAGTGAAATGTTTGCTGTACTTTGCTGATCAGAGCCCTAAGATCCTTACTTGGCAGCAGCTTATATACAGAGCATGCAAAGACGTATAAGTATGAAATATTATTACCCTGATTTAGACCATGGGCAAGGCTAGTACACCTCTTATAATTCTAATTAGGTGCAGCCCACTCCCCATCATTGGGGAAACCATGGTGAAGGCCTGTTGACTGAAGAGGGTTTTCTCACAATTAGAATTTATGCCATATTAATTTTATATACCAAAAACCTTTAGGAGATGCAGAAACAGTCACGCAGATAGACATGCAACCATAATCTCCTAGGTTTGGGAAATAGGTACCCTCGTATTCAGGACCATGGGGTAATTTCTCCTCCACTATTCAGTCATTAGTGACATATTAAATTGATGAGTCTTAATTGTGGGATAAATCCTTTAAGGTTTCTATAATACATGTCCCCATTTATCTTTAGAAACACATTTTTGGACACTGTCTCAAATTGCCTTTGATCTTAAACCCATATTTCACAAAAGGCTTGAGACTTAGAGAAATAGTTATATATGTAACTCCTGTCTCATACAAACAGCCACCAAATCTAAGGAAATGACTGTGAGATGTGCTATCTTACAACCATTAGAGGCTACAAAAGGAAATCATTCAAGATTTGCACCCACATCTTACCCACAAACACAACCTACGTGCCCAACTTACAAAAGAAGTGTAAAATACTGTATGTGGTGAAAATTAGATTGCGTACAAATTGCCCAATGGCGGAATCTAACCAAGCGACAGGTCGCTCATGCGCACTCCTGCTCCATTTATTCTCTATGAAAGCTCTGGAAATAGCAGAGTGCAGTGTTTGGCTTTTTCCGGCACTGCCATGGAAAATGAATGGAGCGGCAGTGTGCATGAGTGACCTGCCGCTCGGTTCAAACTTAGGGTTTGGGCAGCTTTATGCTCCCAGTTCTTGTAAACGGTGGGGGTCCGAGCTGTTGGACACCCACCAATTAGCAAGTTACCCCTTACCCTATGGATAGGGGGTAACTTGTTGTAACCGGAATACCTCTTTAAGTAAACCCATCTCCAGGACCCCACATAAATTAACAAATTCCCTCTCACTTTCTTCCACTACCATCCTTAAATGAGAAAATTTCTTCTATTGAGCTACAAACCATGATTGCCCCACCAAATAATAAGCCTCAAAATATGGAATGGACAACCCCACTTCTTTTTCATCTACCATAAGCAAATACAGTTTAGCCCTTGCTTTTACTAGCCAGACCAAGTCCCTAACCAGACTCTCTATGACCATTTTTCACCCACCCAAATTGGACAGTTACCCAGAATGTAGAGCATTTGTGGTAGAGCCAACATTTTCAATATTGCAATTCTATCTGCCATGGAAAATCAGAGCCTCAACCAAGTTTTAATATTTTTTCTCAATTTATTTAGCAATGGAACGAATATCAATTCAATATATCTTGCAGTGTCTTGTGTTACAAAAATTCCAAAGTACTTGAAGAATTCCCCTCTGTTTAAAACCTTTAGTTTCCCATGACCCATCTCCACATCCAGTAGCATCAGAATCGACTTCTGCCAGTTAATCTGGAGACCGGATACATTCCCAAATTCTTCAATCAGCCATATTACCTCTTCCAATACCACCTATGAATTGTCCAAATACAACAAGACATCATCGGTGTACAGAAACACCTTGTCCCCTTCTGGGTCTGTCTCCCGCAGGGCGCGCGCTCACGCGTGCATGGCCTTAAAGGGCCAGTACGCGTCCAGCTGTCGTTAGTCAATAATTAGCCCAGAATGCTGCTGGACTATAAAAAGGGCTCTGGGCACTTGATCCTTGCCTGAGCATTGTTGTCTACCTATAGTTTGTCTTGCAAATGGTCTCCCAGTGTTACCCGTTCCTGCTGCCTGTACACTGTATCCCGTGATACCGTGCCTCTGTGACATCTACAGTGAAAGTCAAGTCGTGTCTTCCGCTCCATCTACTGTGCCTTCTACAGTGAAAGTCAAGTTGTGTCACCGCTGCTGTCTACATTGCCTCAGGTACCCGTTCTGGACTATAGACATTGTTTTGTACCTAGTTGGCCAGCTACTATCCCGCTATGCGGTACAGCCCAGTGGGTCCACACCCTGCGCCGTGACACACATGCTCGACTGCCACTCTTTCTCACCATGGATGTGCAGGTGATGAGGAATGAGGGGCTGCGGTCCTCCATAATAGTGATCGGTAGAGGTCCCCACTCCAACATAAAGCTGTAACAGAGCAGCTTCAAAGTGTGTGCGCCTATAGAAAATCAGGTACAGGGTGAAGTGAGGCAATAACTCTGTTACTGCTGAAAACTTATTGTCTATATCACAGTCAATATTACAGTGTAAAATGACACACAATATCAAGACACAAGAAAATGTATAGTCATGTGCTTGCCAATTAGATAAATGATGTCTTAGCTCAGCTTCTTACTGACTTTGCTCAGCTACATTGTCATTACTCTATTAATGTATTGATGAATATAGCATACCACCATTTAGGGACCAAGCTTGACACATCTTTGTTTAGGCCCTGCCTTAGACTAAGCCTTGGACTAAGGTTACAACATCTCATTTTCTAGTTCTAAAGTAGTATAAAGTAAAGGACATTATGAATCAGATGTAATTCCAGTTCAGTTGTGTGTGTGTCTATATATATATATATATATTTAACTTGGGCATCAAAAAACTTGTCCTACCACCCTCTAAAATATCAGGTAGACAGTACTGAATTAAAATCACAAAATCCTATACTACAGAGATTTAGACCCCCTCCTATTAATAAAGCCATGCCCAAAGTATGACCCTTATGTAAATCTGAAATTAATTAATATTATTGCACAATAAAGTATTCCTCTACCAGTGCTTCCAGCATACAGCTATATGACATGTATATAAGTATTACATGGTGATAATGTATCAACTAAAGAAGTAGTCTGTGTTTCCAACAGGCCGCCCTTAGACATGAGAAGCTCAGTCATGGTAAACTCCCAAACAGATACTAAGGGTATGTTCACACGGCCTATTTACGGACGTAAATCGGGCGTTTTTGCCCCGAATTACGCCCGAAAATAGCGCCTCAATAGCGCTGACAAACATCTGCCCATTGAAAGCAATGGGCAGACGTTTGTCTGTTCACACGAGGCGTATATTTACGCGCCGCTGTCAAATGACGGCGCGCAAATAGACGCCCGCATCAAAGAAGTGACCTGTCACTTCTTTGGCCGTAATTGGAGCCGCTATTCATTGACTCCAATGAATAGCAGCGCTAATTACGGCCGTAATTGACGCGGCGTTCAAGCGCCTGCACATGCCGGTACGGCTGAAATTACGGGGATGTTTTCAGGCTGAAACATCCCCGTAATTTCAGCCGTTACGGACCCCCGCCGTGTGAACATACCCTAATGCTTCACCCCACCCCCAAAGTCTAGATCCACCTTGATATATGAAATTACTGGTTAAATTACGCATTCCCCTCCGCACTCATTTTTTTCCATACATTTTCTACAGAAAGCAATATTTTCCTTTATCTGGAATAATAAATGCTGAAAAATAAACTGCGTAAATATGGCCAAGTCCAATCGGCTGGAGGTCTAGGTGTACCTATACATCAATACTACATTGCTAGAAAATTGGAAGCACTTAATTGTTGGCTTCCCAAACCATGACTGGTTATGAACCATAACTTTCCACCCATACACTGTAGCTTTTTATTTCCTAATTTCGCAAACAGTCATTATAAGTGCATTCCAGCCATGCAGTTCCAGATCACAATGGCAGACTACACATTTAAATGTAATTAAGCCTGAAGCTAAATTTATTCATAAACGGAAATATGGCAAATATTGCTGACGGATTCCTGTTTAGTTTCCATCTGAATACATTTACTGAAGAATAAATAGTTATTCCAAAAGTCTCTGTTGAATTTCCAAAATATATGCTTGGGTGCATGATCATTAAAAATGTTTATGAACTGCAATTTACATGTTAAAAATGTTTTTTAAAATCCACAAATAGAAAATGTATTCTATTCTGAATAAACTTAAAAGGGTTTCTACCATCTATTAATGTTCTGGCACAATACTAGATCATATTCAAGACAAAAGAAAAAGCGGTGTGTATAGAAGGCAATCTGCACTCAGAGAATATCCGTAAAGCAGAACAGCAAATCATTGTATTGGAATCAATACACAGAAAGATGAACAAACTTAGGTTAAAACCTTTAAAAAGCACCCAACCGGTACAAAAAACGCTTGTGCTGGTATGAGTCCTGATAAGCTAGACCATTCAGGATCTAACCTCCCAGATGAAATACACAATGCCCACACCACAAGAAAAGAAACATAGTCTATAAACAATATATCACTATGATGTACTACATGATCAATATCACCAATATAAAAAAGTTGGGAAAGGTCCATAGAGACCCTACGCGCATTGCCACCATTGTGAATTCCTCAGGGGTATTGATAATAGACACACTTTGTTAACCACACTGAATGTATCAATATCCCTAACAGGTGCGTAACTAGCTAAAACTGGACCCCATAGCAAACTCTTGACTTGGCCCCCCCCCGGGTGCCACAATCAGCGCCCCTTATAAATAGTGCCCCCACTGTATATAGCGCTATACAGCTCCCACTGTATATAGTGCCACACAGTCCCCTCCCTTGTATATAGTGCCACACAGCCCCCCTTAGTAGATAGTGCAGTACAGCCCCCCCCTTAGTAGATAGTGCCGCACTCAGCCCCCTGTAGATAGAGTGCCACACAGCTCTCCCTTGTTTATAGTGCCACGCAGCCCCCCCCCTTTGTGTACAGTGCCACAAGGCAATGGCGCATCCGAGAAAGTTGTATCAGCCAGGGAGATGTCACTCAAACATGGAAAGGTGTGTTTGGAGGCAGGACTATGTGATTTTAGGATAGCGGCACCGCCCCATGATCCTCTAATGGGTAATTAGCATATAGCGTGTGCCGTTTTAAAAGTGGATTTAAAATATTTTGCTGCATCTGAAAAAAACATACAAGGGAATGTTTCAAAATATTGTCAGTTCATGTATTACCGCATGGTGGCGCTTCAATTGGTTAAAACTACCTGACAGATTCCCATTAAATATACAATAAATTGAGAACAATTCCATCTGCCATGCAATTTTCTTATTATAAATATATCCTATATAATTACAGATCCATAACCAAGCTCTGACATAAATACAGCACCAGAACCAAGCTCAGTACATATATACAGCACTAGAACAAAGCTCAGTACATAAATACAGCACTAGAACCAAGCCCATACACATATACAGCAACAGAACCAACCTCAGTACATAAATACAGCTCCATAACCAAGCTCAGTGCATATATACAGCACCAGAACAAACCTCAGTACATAAATACAGCACTAGAACCATGCTGAGTACATAAATACATAAAAGGAACTCGTTCCAAGTTTAATGAAAAAAATATTCAATTAAAAGAGGTCAGTCTGAATGATGTCCTCTGGTGCTGGGAGGGAAGTAGGAAAATAACGAAAGCCTACGCGTTTCAAACGCTGACTGCGTTCTTAATCATGGCTAGGATGAACTGACTGCCAAGTATTGGTATCTATATATATAGCAGATCTTAATTGGTTTCAGGTGTGGGCACTTTCCCTGAACGGGAGCCGGAAGCGCTAAGCCTCGGTGCTCGTCTCGCTCTAATTTGTCTTAAGAATAATTATTGTGACTTTTATTAGAGGATCAGAAATAAGTAGGTAATATGAACCTATGAGTTATTTAGTCGTTTTTATGTTTATTTGTGGAGCTATAAGCGCTTGGTAGTGGCGACATCTCAATCATCCAAAGATTCATCGACTTTCTGAATAGTAATCCATACAATTTACACTTCACTTATAATTTTGATAGAACCTCAATAACATTTCTAGATCTAGTATTAGAGGGGAAAATCGGGTCCATTATACAAACTAAAACCTTCCGTAAGCCCACTACTGCCAACACCATACTACACGCCAGTAGTAATCACGCAAAGAAAACTATCATGGCCATCCCAGTTGGTGAAATGTATAGAGCAAGAAGAAATTGTAGCTCAGAGGAACAATATACAGAAGAACAACAACAAATACAATTAAGATTAAAAAATAGGGGTTATCCATCATGGTCTCTCAACCGGGCCAATTATATCACCAGAAGAGTCCCCAGAGTGGATCTCCTCGAACAGTCTCGCAAAAAGAAAAAACTAGACCCTAACACACCAGTCCTAGTACTACAACAAAGTAACCAGTTTAAGGAAATTAAACAAATCATAAACAAGTACTTACCTATCCTGACGGAAGACGATGGACTACGGTTCATTCTACAAGGAGGCTGTAAAATAGTGGCACGAAAAGCACCCACATTGGGTAACATCCTTTCTCCGTCTCTTTTCGTGTCAGAAGAAAAGAGTACAACAACATGGTTAGAAAATAAGGGCTTTTACAGATGTGGTCAACACCCATGCAAAACATGCAACATAGTTCAGCCCACTAAATCTTTTTCAAACTCAAATAATTCTGAAACGTTTAAAATACAAAATTATATCAACTGCAATACCACCTCAGTAGTCTATGTCATTGAGTGTACCATATGCAGCTTAAAATATATAGGCTGTACTAGCAGAAAATTTAAAACCCGCATCCTGGAACATCTAGGCTATATAAGGAACCCTAATATTTGTAATACATCAAATGTGGCAAAACATTTTATATCATGTCATAACAGAACTATAAAATCATTTATATGTTATGCTATAGAAAAAGTACACCCCCCAAAAAGAGGAGGTGACCTTCAGCATAAAGTCTACCAGAGAGAGGCGTTCTGGATATTTAGACTCAATACTAGAGTCCCTAATGGTTTGAATTTAAAAAAGGAACTCATGTTCCACTACTAACATACAAAAAAATATCCAGTTCACAACAATCGTATGAATCATTTTTTCAAAATTTGATAAGTGTATAACAGACATTTGACTATTACCAACCTAAATTTAAACATGGTTTAAGATGAAATAAAACCATCAACTTATCTAATCATGCGTCATTTGATCACCTTAAATCAAGTACAACTTAACAAGACAACATCTATTCATATTCGTAAAGTTGTCCTTAAAGTTCAAAAACATCTTCATATTTTTATTTTTATTTTTCCTTAAAACTTATATCTGTTACATTTACAAAAACATATGTTTCCTCCTGGGTCCCTCTCAATTTGTCTCAAGAGGGCCTCATATATATACACCACTGAAAAAGACATTACTAATTTGGTCCAATTAAATGTTCTCCACTTTTCCGGTATTCCGGTTTTTTAATTGTTCACTCCCATTTTTCATAATAATCATTAAAATTTATTTATTTTCTCAGCCTTTCGCTTGATCCGATGGTTAGAGATCTAATCTCTACCCATATTCAAGTTTTTAGCTCACTCAACCCCCCTCCCCATTTTTCCTATACCGTATACCGATTCAAACGGTTCTCTTATCTCATTTGGTTCATACACCAAAAATTTTTAAACTGACTAACCATTATAAACATATATTTTGCCCAGAAATGGTAGAAGATCGAGACAATCACAAAAAAGCATGGGGAAAACATAATTTACCTACCAAGACAAAAACCATTGCTAACATTAATTGAGACTATATAACGTTTTCAGACAATTACCAGCAATGGTACTAAAGTTACTGCTTTTAGTTATTCCTCTACATATATATACATATATTTTTTCCCCCTACCTTTCTCTCTCCTTCTTCTTTTTTCTTCTATTCTTTATGGAAAAGGGCATCATAAATACATTTGAAACAGGGTCTATATATTTGTTTTATACTCTTATAAACATATAGCGCCTTTAAAGCTATCAAGGAGGATAGGCACTCCCCTATATTTACTATCGGTAACTGCACATAAGAAAATAATAAGAATATACTTACAAATAGGGTCCATTGTAGAAAGAAGTTTGAGCTTCGGCGTCCGCGAGTGGTGCCGCTTCCGGTTTGCGTTCCAACAGGTCCATATGACCCTGAAACGCAAATTAACAACATACAAATTTCACCGGAAGTTGACTTCAGTCTCCAAGGAAACAAAAATTACAAATAGTTATGCCACTACCAAGCGCTTATAGCTCCACAAATAAACATAAAAACGACTAAATAACTCATAGGTTCATATTACCTACTTATTTCTGATCCTCTAATAAAAGTCACAATAATTATTCTTAAGACAAATTAGAGCGAGACGAGCACCGAGGCTTAGCGCTTCCGGCTCCCGTTCAGGGAAAGTGCCCACACCTGAAACCAATTAAGATCTGCTATATATATAGATACCAATACTTGGCAGTCAGTTCATCCTAGCCATGATTAAGAACGCAGTCAGCGTTTGAAACGCGTAGGCTTTCGTTATTTTCCTACTTCCCTCCCAGCACCAGAGGACATCATTCAGACTGACCTCTTTTAATTGAATATTTTTTTCATTAAACTTGGAACGAGTTCCTTTTTAGTTACAGCTACGCTGGATCCAATACTTCTTTCTCTTGAAACTCATACAACGTGTGCCGACGCGAGGATCCGTGCGGAGTCCATAGTACATCAATTTGTACCCACAAGGTGAGCTGGAGGTTCTCCTCTTTTGCTTTTCTACATAAATACATCCCCAGAACCAAGCTCAGTACATATATACAGCACCAGAACAAAGCACAGTACATATATACATCCCCAGAACCAAACTCATTACATATATACAACACCAAAACCAATCTCATACGTATATACAGCACCAGAACAAAGCTCAGTACTTGCATACAACATCAGAACCAAGATCAGTACATACACTACCGTTCAAAAGTTTAGGGTCACTTAGAAATTTCCTTATTTTTGAAAGAAAAGCACAGTTTTTTTTCAATGAAGATAACATTAAATTAATCAGAAATACACTCTATACATTGTTAATGTGCTAAATGACTATTCTAGCTGCAAACGTCTGGTTTTTAATGCAATATCTAAATAGGTGTATAGAGGCCCATTTCAAGCAACCATCACTCCAGTGTTCTAATGGTACATTGTGTTTGCTAACTGTGTTAGAAGGCTAATGGATGATTAGAAAACACTTGAAAACCCTTGTGCAATTATGTTAGCACCGCTGTAAACAGTGTTGCTGTTTAGAGGAGCTATAAAACTGACCTTCCTTTGAGCTAGTTGAGAATCTGGAGCATTACATTTGTGGGTTCAATTAAACTCTCAAAATGGCTAGAAAAAGAGAGCTTTCATGTGAAACTCGACAGTCTATTCTTGTTCTTAGAAATGAAGGCTATTCCATGCGAGAAATTGCCAAGAAACTGAAGATTTCCTACAACGGTGTGTACTACTCCCTACAGAGGACAGCACACACAGGCTCTAACCAGAGAAGAAAGAGAAGTGGGAGGCCCCGCTGCACAACTGAGCAACAAGACAAGTACATTAGAGTCTCTAGTTTGAGAAATAGACGCCTAACAGGTCCTCAACTGGCAGCTTCATTAAATAGTACCCGCAAAACGCCAGTGTCAACGTCTACAGTGAAGAGGCGACTCTGGGATGCTGGCCTTCAGGGCAGAGTGGCAAAGAAAAAGCCATATCTGAGACTGGCTAATAAAAGGAAAAGATTAATATGGGCAAAAGCACACAGACATTGGACAGAGGAAGATTGGAAAAAAGTGTTATGGACAGACGAATCGAAGTTTGAGGTGTTTGGATCACACAGAAGAACATTTGTGAGACGCAGAACAACTGATAAGATGCTGGAAGAGTGCCTGACGCCATCTGTCAAGCATGGTGGAGGCAATGTGATGGTCTGGGGTTGCTTTGGGTCTGGTAAAGTTGGAGATTTGTACAAGGTAAAAGGGATTTTGAATAAGGAAGGCTATCACTCCATTTTGCAACGCCATGCCATACCCTGTGGACAGCGCTTGATTGGAGCCAATTTCATCCTACAACAGGACAATGACCCAAAGCACACCTCCAAATGATGCAAGAACTATTTAGGGAAGAAGCAGGCAGCTGGTATTCTATCTGTAATGGAGTGGCCAGCGCAGTCACCAGATCTCAACCCCATAGAGCTGTTGTGGGAGCAACTTGACCGTATGGTACGCATGTGGTGCCCATCAAGCCAATCCAACTTGTGGGAGGGCCTTCTGGAAGCATGGGGTGAAATTTCTCCCGATTACCTCAGCAAAATAACAGCTAGAATGCCAAAGGTCTGCAATGTGGTAATTGCTGCAAATGTTTGAAGGAAAAAATTATTATTTCAAATAAAAATCATTATTTCTAACTAGAGATGAGCGAACCGGGACAACCGAACCCGGTTTCGGTCCGAACTTCCGGTAAAGTTCGGTTCGCAGCGAATCCGAACTTCACCGAGTTCGGCCGAACCCGTTTTGACCGAACCCGGTCAAAAACATTATACAAATCGGCAGCCACTTATCTCTATCAATCACTGATAGAGAAAAGAGGCTGCTGATTAGAAATAAAATAAAAAGCATTTCATACGTACCCGGTCGTTGTCTTGTTGACGAGTCCCTCTTCTTCCTCCAGTCCGACCTTTTCTGACGCGGCAGCCTGTGATTGGCTGCAGAGGCCTCTGCAGCCTGTGATTGGCTGCAGAGGCCGCGGCAGCCTGTGATTGGCTGCTGCGCTCACATGGGCTGCATCGTCATCAAGGAATGTCGGGCCGGATGTCGAGAGGGACGCGTCACCAAGGCAACGGCCAGGAGACCGGACTGGAGGAAGCAGAAAGTTCTCGGTAAGTATGAACGTCTTTTTTTTTACAGGTACTGTGATCGGTAGTCACTGTCCAGGGTACTGAAACAGTTACTGCCGATCAGTTAACTCTTTCAACACCCTGGACAGTGACTATTTAGGGTATGTGCACACACACTAATTACGTCCGTAAATGACGGACGTATTTCGGCCGCAAGTACCGGACCGAACACAGTGCAGGGAGCCGGGCTCCTAGCATCATAGTTATGTACGATGCTAGGAGTCCCTGCCTCTCTGCAGGACAACTGTCCCGTACTGTAATCATGTTTTCAGTACGGGACAGTAGTTCCACGGAGAGGCAGGGACTCCTAGCATCGTACATAAATATGATGCTAGGAGCCCGGCTCCCTGCAGGGTGTTCGGTCCGGTACTTGCGGCCGAAATACGTCCGTCAATTACGGACGTAATTAGTGTGTGTGCACATACCCTTACTGACGTCGCCTAGCAACGCTGCCGTAATGACGGGTGCACACATGTAGCCACCCGTCATTACGGGGCCTCATGCACACGACCATAAAAACACCCGTTATCACGGGTCGTAATTACGACCCGAAATAGCGGGCCCATAGACTTCTGTTAGCCACGGGTACCTTCCCGTTTTCTCACGGGAAGGTGCCCGTGCCGTTAAAAAGATAGAACATGTTCTATTTTTTTATTTTACGGGCCGTGCTCGTAATTACGACTCGTAACTACGGGCAGCCGGCCGCTTTTGCGAACCGTGCTGTCATTATAATTATAGCAGCACGGCCCGTAAAATAGAAAAATAGAACATGTTCTATTTTTTTAACGGCACGGGCACCTTCCCGTGAGAATACGGAAAGGTACCCGTGGGTAACAGAAGTCTATGAGCCCGTTATTGCGGGTCGTAATTACGACCCGCAATAACGGGTGTTTTTACGGTCGTGTGCATGATGGGAGCACGGCTCGGAAAAACGAACGGCTGCCCGTGCTCATCTCCTGAAATAATCTGTGCTGCCTTAAACTCTGTGGACAGGTCAGGATCCTGTTTCTTTTAAATGCTGCTGGGGAACCCGCTCGATCCACTATATAAGGCTACGCTACAGTGCAGCATTTAAAAGAAACAGGATCCTGACCTGTCCACAGAGTTTAAGGCAGCACAGAGTATTTCAGGAGATGAGCGTGCAGATTCAGTGCTGTTGTGAACTCTGCTCTTACCATTACGTAGCTCTCAGTCTGTTATCTCTCCTCCACTCCTGTCCTCAAGAACACCTTCACATGATTGGCAAGTCACCACGTAATGGTAAGAGCAGAGTTCACAGCAGCACAGAGTATTTCAGGAGATGAGCGTGCGGATCTTGTGCGTGGTGGTGACTTGCCAATCATGTGAACGTGTTATAGAGGACAGGAGTGGAGGAGATGTAACAGACTGAGCTACGTAATGGTAAGAACAGAGTTCACAGCAGCACAGAGTATTTCAGGAGAGGAGCGTGCAGATTCAGTGCTGCTGTGAACTCTGCTCTTACCATTACGTAGCTCAGTCTGTTACCTCTCCTCCACTCCTGTCCTCAATAACACCTTCACATGATTGGCAAGTCACCACCCCGCACAAGATCCGCACGCTCATCTCCTGAAATACTCTGTGCTGCTGTGAACTCTGCTCTTACCATTACGTGGTGACTTGCCAATCATGTGAAGGTGTTCTGGAGGACAGGAGTGGAGGAGAGGTAACAGACTGAGAGCTACGTAATGGTAAGAGCAGAGTTCGCAGCAGCACTGAATCTGCACGCTCATCTCCTGAAATACTCTGTGCTGCCTTAAACTCTATGGACAGGTCAGGATCCTGTTTCTTTTAAATGCTGCACTGTAGCGCAGCCTTATATAGTGGATCGAGCGGGTTCCCCAGCAGCATTTAAAAGAAACCGTGTTTGTGTATGTGTGTGTTTGTGTATATATGTGTGTTTGGGTATGTGACCTTGTCTGTTTTTGTTTTTATATGTGTGTGTGTATTTATGGGTGTGTTTGTGTATATGTGTTTTGTGTATATGTTTGTGTATATATGGGTGTATTTGTGTATATGTTTGTGTGTAGATGTTTGTGTGTGTTTTTGTATATGTGTATATGTGTGTATATGAGTGTGTGTTTGTGTGTATATATGGGTGTGTTTGTGTATATGTGTTTGTGTATATGTGTGTTTGGGTATGTGTGTTTTTGTTTGTATATGTGTTTGTGTATATGTGTTTGTGTATATGTGTTCGTGTATGTGTGTATAACTGTGTGTGTGTGTTTGGATATGTGTGTTTTTGTTTGAATATGTGTGAGTTCGTGTATATGTGTGTGTTTGTCTGTTTATGTGTGTGTATATCTTGTTGTGTTTGTGTATATATGTGTGTGTCTGTGTATGGTTGTTTGTTTGTGTGTGCGTGTATATATGTGTGTAGGTGAGTAGAAGTATTGGTATTGTTCACATTGATAACTGTTTTTTTATGTTGTTGCAGATTTTGATGTACCGATTGGACTACATCTTCGATTCGTTGGACTACTGCGTAGATCTACGTTTTTTCAAATTTTAATAAAATGGTTAACGAGGGTTTTGTTGGGGATTTCTTATTTCAATAAAAAAGAATTGTCTTTGTGTTTTTTTTTCAAACTTTATTAGTGCCTAGATAATGGCAGTTGGCTGATTGACAGCGTCCATTATTAAGGCGGTTCTTAGTGTTAGCCGGTGCAGAGGCTAGCACTAACCACCCATTATTACCCCGGTACCCACCACCACCAGGGGTGCCGGGAAGAGCTTGGTACGATCCAGTACCCGACCATCTGTTGTGATGGTCGGGTACTGGGGCGGCCGTAGGCTGGTATTATGAGGCTGGGAAGGGCCAAAATCAGTGGACCTTCCCACCCTTGTAATGCTAGGCTGCTGCTGCTGTGTTGTATCGGGCTGGTTATAAAAATGGGGGGGACCCCCACGTCGTTTTTTTTTTGGAATTTAACAAATTTAGCAATAGACGGGTCCCCCACATTTTTAATAACCAGCCATATACAAGGCCGCAGCAGTCTGGCATTACATGGGTGGGAAGGGCCACTGGTTTTGTCCATTCCCAGGCTAATAACACTGTGTTGTATGTGGCTGGTTATGATAAATTGGGTGGAACCCCATGTCTTTTTAAAAAAAAAATGTAAATAAATAAATAATTTAAAAAAATGACGTGGGGTCCCCCCCCACTTTTATAACCAGCCAGATACAACACAGCAGCAGCAGCCTAGCATTACAAGGGTGGGAAGGTCCACTGTTTTTGGCCCTTCCCAGCCTCATAATACCAGCCTGCGGCCGCCCCAGAGCCTGACCATCACAACAGATGGTCGGGTACTGGATCGTACCTGGCTCTTCCCGGCACCCCTGGTGGTTTTGGGTACCGGGGTAATAATGGTGGTTAGTGTTAGCCTCTGCACCGGCTAACACTAAGCCTCGCATTAGTAATGGATGTTGTCACTCAGACAGCGGCCATTACTAAAGTGGTAATAATAAAATTTGAAAAGACAAAGATATAGATAAAATATTTTATTGAAATAAAGCACCCCCAACACAACCCTCATTAACCATTTTATAGTAGAAAAAAAAAACGTCATCTAAGTAGTCCTCGAAACCGACGTAGTCCAAACACCAAACCTGTAAAAATGAAATAAAACATGTCGTAGGCTTAGATTCAGTTTAATGTGTGATACTGACTGTTATACCATGTATAGAAGCCTCCCGTGAAGTTGACTTAGATACAGGGTGCCAGCAGACAGTATCATACATGGCCATACATACATATATACAAATATACATACATACATATATACAAACATACATACATATATACAAGCATGCACATATATACATACATGCAAACATACACACATATATACATGCAAACTATCATACATACATGCATACACACACACACACACATGAAAACATACATACATACAAACAAACATGCAAAGATACATACATACATATATACAAGCATGCACAAATATACATGCAAACATAAATACATGCAAACATAATTACATACATGCACATATATATAAACATACATGCAAACATACATGCAAAAATAAAAACATGCAAACATACATACATGCACATATATACATACATACATGACAACATACATACAAACATACATGACAACATACATACATGCAAACATACATACATGCAAACATACATACACACATGCAAACATATATACATGCAAATATACATACAAACATGCACATGTATACATACATGCCAACATACATGCAAACATACATGCACATATATACATACATACATGACAACATACATACATGCAAATATACATACATACACACATGCACATATATACATACATGCCAACATACATGCACATATATACATACATGACAACATACATACATACATACATGACAACATACATACATATATATATATATACACACATGCAAATATACATACAAACATGCATACATACATGCAAACATACATTCATGCAAACACACATACATGCAAACATACATACATACAAATATACATACACACATGCACATATATACATACATGACAACATACATACATACATACATGACAACATACATGCAAAAATACATACATGCAAACATACATACATACATGCAAATATATACATGCAAATATACATACAAACATGCACATATATACATACATGCCAACATACATGCACAGATATACATACATACATACATGACAACATACATACATGCCAACATACATACATACATACATACATACATACATGCCAACATACATACATGCCAAAAAATAATAATAATACGTTCATACTTACTTTCCTCCTGTCCGGCCTCCAGCGATGACGTTTCATTCATGTCGCCGCTGCAGCCTGTGATTGGCTGCAGAGGCGGTCACGTGGGATGAAGCGTCATCCTGACGTGCGTGACCGCCACTACAGCCTGTGATTGGCTGCAGCGGCGAAAGGGATGAAACGTCATCGCTGGAGGCCGGACAGGAGGAAAGTAAGTACGAACGTATAATTTTTATTTTTTTATTACATTTAAAATAGTATTTTCCGCGCGCCGAGCATGTACTGTGAAGGTTGCTGAAAGAGTTAGTGCAGCCCATTAACTCTATCAGCACCCTGGACAGTAGCATGCTCGGCGCACGTAAGTGACAGGTTCGGTCAGAACTAGTTCGGTCCGAACCGAACTTTTTTGTGAAATTCGGCGAACTAGCCGAACCGAACTTTTGATAAGTTCGCTCATCTCTATTTCTAACCTTGATTATGTCTTGACTATATTTTCTAGTCATTTTGCAACTCATTTGATAAATATAAGTGTGAGTTTTCATGGAAAACACAAAATTGTCTGGGTGACCCCAAACTTCTGAACGGTAGTGTATATACAACACCAGAATAAATACAGCTCAATTTAGTGCAACCCCAGCCTCCTCAGTGAGGAAGCACCTTTAGCGAAACGCACGTTGGGGTTCATGTGTAGGAGCGAGCACTGACTACTACCTTTCCTTGCTATTATAGGTAAGCTATTGCTGTTTGATTCAAATAGCACTTTGATGGACTAGCACTTTATTCCATCACCAGTCTCCCCTTTTTTCCTATTCTACTACTGACTGAACATATATATATATTGTTTACTAACTATGAAATAGGGTAGCCTGCCTCTTTTGGGTCTATATATGACTTATAGCCCATATACCTAGATACAATATTTTGCAAGTGTCAGTAATTGCTCCTATGTTCATACTAGGGTCTTGTCCTTTGGTTCAATTTTATAAACTTAAATTCTACTTTTTATATATAATCTGGCTATAAGTTTGTCTTTTTTTTTCTGTGTTTGGCATACAATATGGAGCTGCTTATATGGTAAATTATGGGGGGACGCTTCTGTTGTGAACCGTACCCAGCCTTTAGTACAAATGCTTTAGGAGTGCACATATTGAGTACTGATTAGTGGCAGAATAAACATTTACATTAAGTGATTCACAGGTGACGTCTCAGATTCTAGTTCTTTTCTTCTTCCTCTGGTCCAGAGCTCTATGATGGATTTCTTCCGGCCACAACCCATTTCTAAAGTTTTTCGCTCAGATGTCTTCAGCTTCTCACTTTTAAAACATTTCTGCACCTATAAACAAGGTTAAAATTCTTAAAGCCTCTAAATATAATAAAGCACCATACACTGCACCACTAACTATAATAGTGCCATACACTGTGTCCCTGATTATAATAGTACCATACACTGTCTCCCACACACACACACACACACACACACACACACACACACACACACCATGCCCCCTGTAGATAGTGCCCCCATAGCCCCCTGTAGATAGTGACCCCATAGAGCCTCTGTAGATAGTGCTCTACATAGAAGCCCCTGTAGATAGTGTCCCACATACAGCCGTCTGTAGATAGTGCCTACATATGGACTCCAGAGCTGCAAGGCAATAGTGCAAACAACTGATCCACCATGCTGCCCTATATATAGCTTCCCCTATAGATAGTGCTCCACGTATAGCCCACCTCTGTAGATAGTCTCACATATAGCTCCCCCTGTATATAGTGTCCCACATATAGCCCACCCCTGTAGACAGTGCCCTACATATAGCCACCCTGTACCTAGTGCACCACAGGTAACCCACCCCTGTATATTGTGTCCCACATATAGCAAGTGTCCTAAAAAATATCTCCCCTATAGATAGTTCTCTACATATAGCCCACCCTGTATATAGTGTCTAAAATATAGCTCCCCCGCATATAGTGCCCCATATATAGACCCCCTTTAGATAGTGCCCCACATCCCCACATATAGACCCCCCTGTAGTTAGTGGCCCACATCCCCACATATAGACCCACCCAGTACATAGTGGCCCACATCCCCACATATAGACCCCCTTTATATAGTGGCCCACATATAGACCACCCCTGTACATAGTGGCCCACATATAGACCCCACTGTATATAGTGGCCCACATCCCCACATATAGACCCCCTGTAGATAGTGGCCCACATCCCCACATATAGTCCCCCTCCTGTATATAGTGGCCAAAATATAGACAACCCCCCCTGTAGATAGAGCCCCCTCTATAGATACTGCCAGTCACAGTTTTATTAGAAAAAAACAAAAAACTTTACATACTCACATGATCCCGTTCCCACGCAGTCCGATGGCAATGCAGACCTGCTCTCTTCTAATGCATGTATTTGGCTGTCGCTAGCAACGGGGGCCCCCTCCGGTGCTAGTGACGCCTATGGGCATGAGAGGGCCTGTGTCGACCGGCCCATACTTGTTGGAGGCTCGGCGCCGCAGGCCCCGCAGTAGCTGTGCTACCGCTGTAGCAGCCATAACAGCTGCAAGCGGTGCCACCGGGCATATGGGGGAGGGCATGTTGGCTGGCGGCACGGGCCCCCTCAAGCCGCGGGCCCCCGTAGCAGTCGCTACGGCTGCTACCGCGGTAGTTACGCCACTGATCCCTGAGTATTTCAATAGTGCATTTGCAAAGGGCCACACATTGGGAAATTTGACTGGTAAGCAACTCGCTGCTCATATAGATATCTGTCAGCCAGTCTGTAGAGCATACACCCACATTTTTGCACCGTGCGTGTATTTGATCCTAGCTCCAGCATATATATATATATATATATATATATATATATATATATATATATACAGTGAAGGAAATAAGTATTTCATCCCTTGCTGATTTTTTAAGTTTGCCCATTGTCAAAGACATGAACAGTCTAGAATTTTTAGGCTAGGTTAATTTTACCAGTGAGAGATAGATTATATAAAAAAAAAAAAAAAAAAAAACACATTGTCAAAATTATATATATTTATTTGCATTGTGCACAGAGAAATAAGTATTTGATCCCTTTGGCAAACAAGACTTAATACTTGGTGGCAAAACCCTTGTTGGCAAGCACAGCAGTCAGACATTTTTAGTAGTTGATGATGAGGTTTGCACACATGTTAGATGGAATTTTGGCCCACTCCTCTTTGCAGATCATCTGTAAATCATTAAGATTTCGAGGCTGTCGCTTGGCAACTCGGATCTTCAGCTCCCTCCATAAGTTTTCGATGGGATTAAGGTCTGGAGACTGGCTAGGCCACTCCATGACCTTAATGGTGCTTCTTTTTGAGCCACTGCTTTGTTGCCTTGGCTGTATGTTTCGGGTAATTGTCGTGCTGGAAGACCCAGCCACGAGCCATTTTTAATGTCATGGTGGAGGGAAGGAGGTTGTCGCTCAGGATTTGACGGTACATGGCTCCATCCATTCTCCCATTGATGCGGTGAAGTAGTCCTGTGCCCTTAGCAGAGAAACACCCCCAAAACATAATGTTTCCACCTCCATGCTTGACAGTGGGGACGGTGTTGTTTCTGTCATAGGCAGCATTTCTCTTCCTCCAAAAACAGCGAGTTGAGTTAATGCCAAAGAGCTAAATTTTAGTCTCATCTGACCACAGCACCTTCTCCCTATCACTCTCAGAATCATCCAGATGTTCATTTGCAAACTTCAGATGGGCCTGTACATGTGCGTTCTTGAGCAGGGGGACCTTGCGGGCACTGCAGGATTTTAATCCATTACGGCGTAATGTGTTACCAATGGTTTTCTTGGTGACTGTGGTCCCAGCTGCCTTGAGATCATTAACAAGTTCCCCCCGTGTAGTTTTCGGTTGAGAAAGCCCATGTTGTACAGGTTAGAGTCAGACTGATTAATTGAGTCTGTGGACAGGAGTCTTTTATACAGGTGACCATGTAAGAGCTGTCTATAATGCAGGCACCAAGTTGATTTGGAGCGTGTAACTGGTCTGGAGGAAGCTGAACTCTTAATGCTTGGTAGGGGATCAAATACTTATTTCTCTGTGCACAATGCAAATAAATATATATAATTTTGACAATGTGATTTTCATTTTTTTTTTTTTATATAATCTATCTCTCACTGGTAAAATTAACCTAGCCTAAAAATTCTAGACTGTTCATGACCTTGACAGTGGGCAAACTTACAAAATCAGCAAGGGATCAAATACTTATTTCCTCCACTGTATATATATATATATATATATATATATATATATATATATATATATATATATATATATATATATATACTAGTCCTTCTCAATGAATTAGAATATCATCAAAAAGTTAATTTATTTCAGTAATTCAATTCAAAAAGTGAGACTCATATATTATATAGATTCATAATAGACAGAGTGATCTATTTCCAGCATTTTTTTCATCTAATGTTGATGATTATGGCTAACAGTTAATGAAAACCCAAATGAAAACCCCAAATTTAGTGTCTCAGAAAATGAATATATTATATAAGCCCAATTTCAAAAATTATTTTTAATACTGAAATGTTGTCCTACTGAAAAGTATGTACAGTATATGCACTCAATACTTGGTCGGGGCTCCTTTTGTATGAATTACTGCATCAATGCGGCGTGGCATGGAGGCGATCAGCCTGTGGCACTGCTGAGGTGTTATGGAAACCCAGGTTGCTTTGATAGTGGCCTTCAGCTCATCTGCATTGTTGGGTCTGGTGTCTCTCATCTTCCTCTTGACAATACCCCATAGATTCTCTATGGGGTTTAGGTCAGGCGACTATGCTGGCCAATCAAGTGCAGTGATACTGTGGTTATTAAACCAGGTATTGATACTTTTGGCAGTGTGGGCAAGTGCCAAGTCCTGCTGGAAAAGGAAATCAGCATCTCAATTAAGCTTGTCAGCAGAGGGAAGCATGAAGTGCTCTAAGATTTCCTGGTAGACGGCTGCGGTGACTCTGGACTTGATATAACACAGTGGACCAATCCCAACAGATGACATGCCACCCCGAACCATCACTGAGTGTGGAAACTATACACTGGACCGGAAGCAACTTGGATTGAGCCTCTCCACTCTTCCTCCAAACTCTGGGACCTTGATTTAGAAATGAAATGCAAACTTTACTTTCATCTGAAAAAAGGACTTTGGACACTGAGCAGCAGACCGGTCCTATTAAAGGCTTAGGAAACCTTTGCATGTGTTTTGTGTTGATTAGCTGATTAGAGTGTGACACCATGAGTCTACAATCTTTAACTTTTACCCAATATTCAAATTTTCTGAGAGACTACATTTTGGGTTTTCATTAACTGTTAGCCAGTCATCAAAATTAAAAGAAAAAAATGCTGGGATTAGATCACTCCGTGTGTAATGAATCTATATAATATATGAGTTCACTTTTTGAATTGAATTACTGAAATAACTTAACTTTTTGATGATATTCTAATTCATTTAGAAGGACTAGTACTATCAATATGCCTAGCAATATCACTTTCTATGGTAGAAAAACTTATTTAAAGGGGCTGTATAAATGGTGGTATTCACTTGAAAAAGACTGAGAAGCAATGCCAGACACAGCCCACGTACAAGAGCGGTACTGTTTCTAGGAGAAATCATTCATGTTTTTTCTACTTTCATACAGCTTCTTTCATTAGGTGTACATACAGAGGAGAGAATGGCCATATTGCAACCATCAAAGTCTTCCCTAATCATCTTTACTAGAGATGCTTCACGACCCCACTAAACCAGCATCCAGCAACCAGCTTGAGACTTGTCCGTATTCATCTTCCTGCCCCAATTCCTTGTAGAAAAGATTGCACAGCTACCTCTTCCTTTATAGTACCTGATGCAGTGCTCTGCGTAGCCTCATGATGCCCACCGAGAAGAGGATCGGGCCCCATATCAGTTGCAAGAGCACACCCTTAAACATTATTCTTTGAAACCAGAGTTGTGGAACTTGTAGTTTTATATTACTGATAGTCCCAGAGTGTTCTTCGTTCTGCACTGGAATATAAGTTAATAAGTAAAAAAAATATTATTTAAAAAAAAATAATTATTTGGATTTTATCATTCTTGGTAAAATGATATTTGGAAAGCATTTAAAAAAGGATTTCCCAGTGATATATACCACCCAGTGTGTAAACAAATCCCATATGTATGTAATATATGGAAATGAAAGGAAAAGGAGCCAAGAGGCAAAAGGACGCGAATGATATTTCCTACAGGAATTAAATGATGTCATATGGATAAAGACTGAGGTTTACACATTTCCTACTGTTTCCTTGATCTCTTGAGGAAAACCACTAGGAATTTAAACTCATGTTTTGAATGAAAACTCATATGAAAGAGGCACTTTAGAAATTAAAGATGTTGCATGACTTTAGCACAATACAACCATGTGAATCTGACCTTACTTTTCCAAAGTTATATTAACTTAACTTCCAACTTTTATTATTTTAAGCTGCTTAATAAAACATTAATTCAGTATAGAAGTTCAGCACAATTCGTATTGTGAGGGATTGAGACGTTTTTACCATTTTCTGCTTGTTGCAGTTTGCAATGAATAATGTTTACATGTAATAGCAGTGGATTAGTTTCCCAGTACCAATGTGTAGAGCATCCATGTAACAAGCAGCGCTTGCTGTTATCTCTGGAGAAATGCTTAGTAGTTGCCCAATTCTGGGACATTTATGTCACCTGCTAATTATCAGGACCGGCCTTATGTTGGAAAGTGTGTGGTACCTTATGTTGATAGAACCCCATATGATGTGCACTCATACACTGCACAAATAACCATGCCAAACAGTGTTTAAGTATGTGCGCCATACAGTATGGCGCACAAATAACACTTCCATACAGTGCTATTCAGTTCTTCCACCACCGACATACACTGCACAAATAATATACTGTAGATCAGGGGTCACAAACTCGGACGGGTAAATGGCCCTGAAGGAATTTTTCTAGGGGTAAAGTTAGCATTTTGACCCCACAGTTGTTTTGCTGACTTCATTATAATTAGTCTGTAAAGGTGAAAATCTACTTTTTTTCTGAAAAAACGTAGAAATGTTTAATTTTTACTAGGAATGAAGGAGAAAAACTCCCCAACATTTGTAAAACAATTTCTCCCGAATACAGAAATACGCCATATGTGGTAATAAACTGCTGTTTGGACCCACAGAAAATGAATATCAACATTATTTCCACTGAAATGTTGAATTTTTTCAATTTCACAAAGGATAAAGGAGGAAAAAGCACCCCAACAATTTTTCCCGTGTACGGCTATACCCCACATGTGGTCATAAATGTTTTTTCATTAGAAATTAATTAACCCTTTCCGGACTGATCCATTTTTTGCTTTTTCTTATTCCCTCCCCGCTTTCCAAGAGCCATAACGTATTTATTTTACTGTAAATAGAGTGGTGTGAGGGCTTATTTTTGTGGGACGAGCTGTAGTTTTTATTGGTACCATTTTTTGGTACATGCAACTTTTTGAGCACTTTTTATTACATTTTTCGGTAGAACCAAGGTGACCAAAAAAACAAAGATTTTGCAGTTTTAAATTATTTATTTTTCACTGCGTTCACCATGCAAGTTAAATAATGCTATATTATAAAAGTTTGGACTTTTACAGACACAGCGATAACAATTTTGTGTTTTTTTTTTTTACATGACTTTAGAGAAAAAAGGGGAAAGCGTTTTGTTTTTTTTGGCTTTTAATATATATACAGTATATATATTTTTTTACTAATAATAAGTATTTACTTTTGTTTTCACACATTTTATCAGTCCCCCTAGGGGACTTGAACCAGCAATCAGTAGATAGCTGGTACAATACACTGCAATACTAATAAATTGCAGTATATTGTCATCTTTTACAGGCTCCTGTAACAGCGCGATCGCTGTTCCTGACTGTTAGTCCCGGGTGTCAGCTGTAATACACAGCTGCCACCCGCAGCGTATGGCGCGGGCTCAGTGTGTGAGCCTGCTCCATACCTCACCCCCCACACCACGACATGCTATTAAGTCTTGGTGCGCGAAGGGGTTAATGCGCAACGGATGGTGCAGAGTGAAAATTAAAATTTTCCACTGATATGCCATTTTAGTGCACTATATGTTTTGCCCAGTTTGTGCCACTGAAGACAAATACCTCATAAAATATTAATCAGGTTCTCCTGGGTATGGCGATGCCATATCTGTGGACGTAAACTGCTGTTTGGGCATGCTGTAGGGCTCAGAAGGGAGGGAGCGGCATTTGGCTTTTAGAGCGCAGATTTTGCTTGGTAATAGTTCTGTTTGGCATTTCACTGGTATTTCAGTTCATGACATGGGGGCATATGTAAGCTGTGAGGAGTACATCAGGGTATATGTAATCTGTGAGGAGTACATCAAGGCAAAATAAGAGGGTATAAGAATGGGGTAAATAAATAACAATCCGCAGATATGTGGCCAGTGTTGCACCGATAAATGATGCCAGATTTTATCCGCTTTTGGGACACTTTGCGCATTTTGCATCGTCATATTCTGGGAGCCAAATTTCTTGACGTTTTCTACACCGAAGCTGTGTGAGGGCTTATTTGTTGCAGGACAATCTGTAGTTTTCATTGGTACCATTTTGGGGTACATGCGATTTTTTTGATCACTTTTATTCCCCTTTTTGGCAAGCAAGGTGACCAAAAACCATAAATTTTGACAATGTTTTTATTCTGCGGGTCAATACAATTACGGTGATGCCATATGTATATAGTTTTTTTAATGTTTTGCAGTGTTTGCGCAATAAAATTACTTTTTTTATAAAATAATTTATTTTGTGTCACCATATTCTGAGAGCCATAAAATTTTTATTTTTCATTCAAAAAAGCTGTGTAAGGGCTTGTTTTTTGCGAGACAGGTTGGAGTTTTTATTGGTACTATTTTGGGGTACATGCAACTTTTTGATAACTTTTAAGGGCATGCCCACACGTGGCGGATTTCCTCCGCAACTGTCCGCATCAATGCCACACAGAATCTGCGTTGCAGATTCTGCGGCGGATCTGCCCAAAATGTGCAGTAAATTGATGCGGACTAGCTGCTGTGGACTGCGGGAAAAGTGCTTCCCTTCTCTCTATCAGTGCAGATAGAGAGAAGGGACAGCACTTTCCCTAGTAAAAGTAAACAAATTTCATACTTACCGGCCGTTGTCTTGGTGACACGTCCCTCTTTCGGCATCCAGCCCGACCTCCCTGGATGACGCGGCAGTCCATGTGACCGCTGCAGCCTGTGATTGGCTGCAGCCGTCACTTAGACTGAAACGTCATCCTGGGAAGCCGGATTGGAGACAGAAGCAGGGAGTTCTCGGTAAGTATGAACTTCTATTTTTTTTGACAGGTTGCTGTATATGGGGATCGGTAGTCACTGTCCAGGGTGCAGAAACAGTTACTGCCGATCGCTTAACTCTTTCAGCACCCTGGACAGTGACTATTTACTGACGTCTCCTAGCAACGCTCCCGTAATTACGGGAGCCCCATTGACTTCCTCAGTCTGGCTGTAGACCTAGAAATACATAGGTCCAGCCAGAATGAAGAAATGTCATGTCAAAAAAGCAAGACGCATCCGCAGCACATATAACATTTTCATGACAGCTGCGGACTTCATTGCGGAATTTAGAATCTCCATTGAAGTCAATGGAGAAATTCCGCCATGAGTCCGCAAAAAGTCCGCCACAACTCCGTAACATCCAATGCATGCTGCGGACACCAAATTCCGCACCGCAGCCTATGCTCCGCAGCGGAATTTTCAGCCTCGTCTAAACGAACCCTACTAAATAGAAGTGGAAGTCAATGGAGAAACTCAATTCAAGAGCAATTCCGCCACGTGTGGCTTTGCCCTTATTGTATATTTTGGGAGGGGTGGTGACCAAAAAATAGTGATTCTGGCATTGATTTTTACGTGCTTTTTTTTTTCTGGTGTTCACCGTGCAGGAAAAGTAACATTATATTTCTATAATTGGGTCATTACGAATGCAGTGATACCAAATATGTGTACTTTTTTTAAAGTGTTAATTTTTTTATAACTTTTATTTTTAAACTTTTATAAAACATTTTTTACTTTTTTTACTTGTCCCAATAGGGGACTACGAGACTTGCAGCTCTGATCGCTGCTGGAATACATTACACTACCTACGTAGTGTAATGCATTCCAACTGTCATTGTGACGTGACAGTCACTCTGACAGGAAGCCTACGAGGACCAGCCTCCAGCTCGTCCTCATAGGCTTCTATACATGGCAATCCGGAAGCCATTGTCTGGCTTCTGATTGCCATGGCAACCATCGCCAGCCCCGTGATTTCATGTGGGGGCTTACGATCGGCTCTAAACGTCTTAAATGTGGCGATCGCAATCGACCGCCGCATTTAAGGAGTTAACTGCCGAAATCAGCGGCGATGGGCCACTGATCGGCAACAGGGAATGCAGGGCAGACACCCTGCACAGTTAACCGCCGCTGCAGAGTAGCGACACACGGCGGTTAATGGTCAAAGTACAGATATAACAATACTACATTACTACAATAACAATACTACATTACTATAATAATACTACATTACTATAACAATACTACATTACTAAAATAATACTACATTACTATAATACTACATTACTATAAAAATACTACATTACTACAACAATACTACATTACTATAACAATACTACACTACTACAATAACAATACTACATTACTATAATAATACTGCATTACTATAATAATACTACATTACTATAATACTAAATTACTATAATAATACAACATTACTATAAGAATACTACATTAATATAATACTAAATTACTATAATAATACTATTTTACTATAATAATACTGCATTACTATAACAATACTACATTACTATAATACTACTACATTACTATAACAATACTACATTACTATAATAAAACTATATTACTATAACAATACTACATTACTACAATAACAATACTACATTACTATAATAATACTACATTACTATAACAATACTACATTGCTATAATAATATTCCATTACTATAACAATACTACATTACTATAATAATACTACATTACTATAACAAAACTTTACATTATCGGCAAGGTGCGGGAAGGGGTTAATCAATTAGTTATTTGAATGACTATAATAATACTACAATGCTATAATAATACTACATTACTATAACAACAATACTACAATACTATAACAATACTACAATACTATAACAATACTACATCACTATAATAACAATACTACAATACTATAATAATACTACATTACTATAACAATTCTACATTACTATAATAATACTACATTACTATGACAATACTACATTACTATAATAATATTACATTACTATAACAATACTACATTACTATAATAATACTACATTACTATAACAATACTAAATTACTACAATAACAATACTACATTACTATAACAATACTACATTACTACAATAACAATACTACATTACTATAATAATACTACATTACTATAACAATACTACATTACTACAATAACAATACTACATTACTATAATAATACTACATTACTATAACAATACTATATTACTATAATAATACTACATTACTATAACAATACTACATTACTACAATAACAATACTACATTACTATAATAATACTACATTACTATAACAATACTACATTACTAAAATAATACTACATTACTATAATACTACATTACTATAAAAATACTACATTACTACAACAATACTACATTACTATAACAATACTACATTACTACAATAACAATACTACATTACTATAATAATACTACATTACTATAACAATACTATATTACTATAATAATACTACATTACTATAACAATACTACATTACTACAATGACAATACTACAATACTATAATAATACTACATTACTTTGACAATACTACATTACTATAATAATACTGCATTACTATAACAATACTACATTACTATAATAATACTACACTACTATAACAATACTACATTACTACAATAACAATACTACATTACTATAATAATACTGCATTACTATAATAATACTACATTACTATAATACTAAATTACTATAATAATACAACATTACTATAAGAATACTACATTAATATAATACAAAATTACTATAATAATACTATTTTACTATAATAATACTGCATTACTATAACAATACTACATTACTATAATACTACTACATTACTATAACAATACTACATTACTATAATAATACTATATTACTATAACAATACTACATTACTATAACAATACTACATTACTACAATAACAATACTACATTACTATAACAATACTACATTACTATAATAATACTACATTACTATAATACTACATTACTATAAAAATACTACATTACGACAACAATACTACATTGCTATAATAGTAAATTACTATAACAATACTACATTACTATAACAATACTACATTACTATAATAATACTACATTACTATAACAATACTACATTACTATTGTATTACATTACTATAATATTTCTACATTACAAGAACAATACTACATTACTATAATACTACATTACTATAATACTAAATGACTATAATTATACAACATTACTATAATAATACTACATTACTATAACAATACTACATTACTATAATAATACTACATTACTATAACAATACTACATTACTATTGTACTACATTACTCTTATAATAATACTACATTACTAAAACAATAGCGCTTGGTTTAAACTTAACGGAAATTTGTGCGATTTCTCTACGTATTTATTTTAACAATCCAGTTTTCCAGTTCAAGTGTCACTAAATTCAGCCTGGCTGCTCAGTTGGCAGCGCTTGGCAGACACAAGAATGTCAAGATGGGGCAGCCCCTTTTTAGACAGTACCACAGTTCCCTCTGTAGATAATGCAACAGTGCCCTCTGTAGATAATGCCACAGTTCCCTCTGTAGATAGGATGCGTGTGGCACGATCTACAAGGGGGTGTGTGTGGCACTATCTACAGAGGGCACTTTGGCATTATCTACAGAGGACACTGTGGCATTATCTACAGAGGGCACTGTGGCACTATCTACAGAGGGCACTGTGGCATTATCTACAGTGGGCACTGTGGCACCATCTACAGGGGTGTGTGGCGCTCCTCTTTCAGCCTGCTTTCTTCTGTCCTGAGGATGTCTCGAGAGCTTCGGTGCCCCACGGGCCACAGATGACAGCCTCAGGGGCTTGCATGCTGCCCTCAGGTCGCATTTTTGAGACCTCTGCTCGAGATCGTCTAAGTAGCAGAGCCACACAATGTAAATTACCAACATACAGTGCTCAAACACTGGCAATGCGCAATCTCATTAGTTTCTGTGGGATTTGGCTAGAGGACCTAATTGATAAACTGATTTATTTTGTGCTTTAGTTATCCAATCGTTATTTAACCAATACATTCCAAATAGATTTAAAAAAGTGTTCCTCAAAAAAGCATGCAGGAGTTCATACATTTCCATTCACACATAGATATACACATAGGCTGAGTTCACATGTCACAACAAAACAGTGACATTTTGCTGCGAATAGCGACAAAAAAAAGATATTTTAATTGCAAGGTGTGAACCCAGCCTAAAACCACTTACAGGTAAAGTTAATAACATTTATTATGTTGTTATAATGGACACCTGTCAAGGGTTGGGATATATTGGGCAGCAAGTTAAAGTTGATGTTTTGGAAGCAGGAAAAATGGGCAAGTGTGAGGATCTAAGCGACTTGTACAAGGGCAAAGTTGTGATGGCTGGGTCAAAGGCTCTCCAAAACAGCAGGAATGTGGAGTGTTCACACAAGTGGTTAGTACCTACCAAAAGTTGTTCAAGAAAGGACAACCACTGAACCGGTGACAGGTGCATTGCCCACAAAGCTTATTGATGTGTGTGGGATGCGAAAAATAGCCCGTCTGGTCTGAACCCACAAAAGAGCTACGGTAGCCCAAACTACTGAAAAAGTTCATGCTGGCTATGATAGAAAGGTGACAGAACACACAGTGCATCACAGCTTGCTGTGTTTGGAGCTGAGTAGCCTCAGACCGGTCAGAGTGCCCATGCTGACCACTGTCCACCACCAAAAGTGCCTACAATGGGCATATGAGCACCAGAACTAGAACATGGGGCAATGAAAGAAGGTGGCCTGGTCTGGTTAATCATGTTTTCTTTTACATCATGTAGACGTCAGAGTGTAAGTGCGTAATTTTTCTGGGAAAGAGATGTCACCAGCATGCACTACAGGTAGATAGAAAGCTGGCAGAGGTCCTGTAATGCTTTGGCCAATGTTCTGCTGGGAAACTGTGAAGGATTTGCCTGACACAGCTTCTGTGTCGACGCCCGTGGTTAATCAGCCTTCATCTGTTCCTAGGTCTGCTAGAGTGACTCGATCTGCTACCACTCAGGCTGGTAGGCTGAGGAGTGGGAGAGCCTATCGCAGCCTGGCCAGACAGTTCTAGCTCCCGCCCTTGGTCCACTTATACCTTCATTTGATGCTTGTCATTAGCCTGCGATTCTCTTGTTTCCTGGCTCTGCTGTTCCTGCTGTTACCATTGACCTCTGCTTCATATTGATCCTGGCTTGACTGACTATTCTCCTGCTCTGCATTTCTTACCACGTACACTCCTGTTTGACTCGGCTCGTCCACTACTCTGTTGCTCACGGTGTTGCCGTGGGCAACTGCCCC
Source organism: Rhinoderma darwinii (assembly GCF_050947455.1). NCBI lineage: Eukaryota > Metazoa > Chordata > Amphibia > Anura > Rhinodermatidae > Rhinoderma > Rhinoderma darwinii. The sequence goes on along the minus strand of NC_134689.1, from coordinate 295,074,600 downwards.
ACATTCCTTTGCTTTTGTGTTCCCTTGTCTTGTTTGTCAGTTGTGCACATATTGAGCGTAGTGACCATCGCCCAGTTGTACGCCGTCACCTAGAACGGGCTGTGCAAGTAGGAAGGGACTGAGTGGCGGGTAGATTAGGGCTCATCTGTCTGTCTCCCTATCCTGACATTACAGAAACAATGGGTACTGGCATTCATATGGATGTAACATTAACACATGCCACCTACCTAAACATTGTTGCAGACCAAATACCATATTTTTCGGACTATAAGACGCAGATTTTAACAAGAATAAATCTTGATAAAAAGTCCCTGCGTCTTATAGTCGGCAGTCAAGGAATCTGGCAGCGCCGGGCCCCCTGATCGCTTCTTACTTAACTCCTTCCCGACCTATTAGGTAAATCATGGAGCGGGGAGGGGATGAAGTTTGGAGCGGAGTGGGCTCATGCGCTGAGCCCGCTCCATACACTGCAGGTGTCAGCTGTGTTTTACAGCTGACATGCTGCTCTAATGGCTAGGAACAGCGATTGCCCTGTTCCTGGCCATTTAACGAGTTAAATGCTGTGGTCAATAGCGTCCGCGGTATTTATTGGGGTCTTCCCATGAAGGACATTTATAACACATCCACAGGATATGTCATATATGTCAGATAGATTCGGGTACCACCTCTGGGACCCGCACCTATCTCTAGAACGGGGCCCCCTAAACCCCGTTCTATTTTACCCTGCTCCGCTGTCTCCAGGCCACTTCCTGGTTAGGTGATCAGGAGTTACGGAAACAGCCGATTGCTCGCTGAGCTATGTTGTTTCCGTAACACCCGTAGAAGTGAATGGGAGTTACAGAAACAGCATAGCACCGCGAGCTCTGCTGTTTTCGTAACTCGAAAACAGCGTACATGGTCGAGTTACGGAAACAGTGTAACTCGCTGAGCTACGCTGTTTGCGTAACTCCCATAGAACTGAATAGTAGTTACGGAAACAACGTAGCATGCAACGCTGCTTCTGTAGCTGCCATTCACTACTATGGGGGTTACAGAAACAGTGTAGCTCAGCGATGAATGGCTAGTGAATGGCGTAAAAACAAAATTTGAAACCCCAGAATCGTGGTTTTTTTGGTCACCATAGCGCTAAAAAGAATGAAATAAAAAATGATAAAAAAATCGCATGTAACAAAAAATGGTGGTAATAAAAACTACAGCTCGTCTTGCAAAAAATAAGCCCTCACACCGCTCAAACGATGAAAAAATATAAAAGTTATGGCTCTCAGAATGTGGTGAAACCAAACAAATTATTTTTTTTAACCAATAGTTTTTTCTTTGTAAAAGTAGTAAAATATGATTTATTTTTTTTCCTATTTTCTGTTGTCTAAACCTGGGTGCGCCTTATAGTCAGGTGCGTCTTATAGTTGGAAAAATACGGTACACCGCTTCATTGCAATACTATTCTCGAACTGCAGTGGCCTTTTTTAGCAAGATAATGCGCCCCGTCACAATGCAAAAATTGTTCAGGAATGATTTGAGGTACATGACAGAGTTCAAAGTTGTTGACTTGGCCTCCAAATTCCCCCCCTATATTTCAATCATTATTGAGCATCTGTGGGCTGTGCTGGAAAACACCTTCAGTAGTCTTGTGCAGCTCATGCTTCCATGGGTCAGTACTGTTATGGCGGCACTAGGGGGACCTACACTATATTATGCAGGTGGTTTTAATGGTATGACAGTTATGGACTGCATTTTTGTGGACTTATGACGTTCTAATTGCTACTGGCTAACAGAGAAAAACGTTGATTTCAGATTTTTTTGTTATTATTTTCTGATGTCATAGGAGATGCTGGATGAAACATGTTATTTGGTTGTGCAGATTACATGAAATGTCATTGAGTTTACCATAGACAATAAATTCTGGATCAGGGATTGTCCCAGCATTTCATTGTTATTTGAACATTTAACAATAAACATAGACGGACATTATATTATCTTTGAACTAATTGTCCATAGCAAAATTCAATATTATTTCATAGACCCATATAAGCATTTTTCATCTGTTTTCTGTTGTAGTGACAATCTTCCACAAAATGGTATAAAAATCTTCTGACTAATGAATCGTATAAAGTATATATGGGAATAGTTGTTCCCATAATGCGATAAATTGTACCCAAATTAACTGTGTGTCTATAGCCCAGATTACCCAGAGATATCATAAAATAAGCATGCATCTTGTCACTAGTTGAATTTATACTAGTATTGAAGTACAGTAATACTGGAAATGTCTGTCCTTTAAAAAAGCACAAACAAGCTGCCCTTCAAGCCCACAGTCAAACACTAGCATTACCCTATTATATACAAGTACCATTTTAATATTTCTAAAAGTTATTAGTAAGTTACTTTGATGTCACCTGCCAACTATCAAAAATTACCAACGGATGCTAATCAGTACATAAAGCTAGAGTTGACACTATAGGGGGCGAGGTGGAAAGTGCACATTTTTTTCTATGTTTTCTTATGTAGTTTTTATAATTATGATATTTACACTGGACTGGCCCACCAGAGCACATTGCTAGAATGAGGCCTTGACGTAATAATGGGCTCTAGCCACAACCACAGGACACATAAAGCCCAACAGAGTTTACAATGCAAATAAAGGGGACATAGACATGTTCTGTATAGCTGTATGGTGGGCCCTCAGTGGTGGGCTCCAGGTAGTCCAGGCGACCCCTGTTTACAGCTATTTCCTTTTTAATGGCACCAGTTACATGAATGTCTTTCTTGAAATGAATGAGAGGCTGTCAGTATTCATATAAGTTTGTTTTTGGTTTGTTTTTTTAAAGGACACAATGTAGTGAAAAATGACATCATTGTAATTTGTTAGGTGTCAAATTAAAAATCCCAAAATAAATGGGAGCTTCTTTATAAGACAAGGCCCCACAAAGCTCACTATAGGGAGAAATCCTGCGGAATCAGATCTGAGTATCCTCACCCATGTAACCTCAGTACTGCTGCCAAGGAACTGGCATTTACATTTGTGTCTTATTGCATCCAATGGTGAACAAGAGATAAAAAAAAGAATATGTGCAAGACTATTAGAATGCCAAGTGACATTATATTATTATCATGATAAACTGCCTCCGAATGACAGAGCATTACAGTCTAAAAATGCCATTGTCACTGGTTCATGACAAGTTACATAGTTACGTCGTCGAGAGTATCCTGTTTATGTCTGAATAGTGACAGGGTTCCTTCCCAGTTGCCATTGCTTCAAGATGTCATAGGTTGGGGATGTGTTTTCATTCTAAAAAGCTAGAAGACAGATTTATCTGCATTCTATGCAAATCTAAGGGTATGTTAACATGGGCTATTTTCAGCTGTTTTTCGGGCCGCAAACGTCCCTAAAAATGGCTGAAAAATCGTAAGCAGAACTCCTACAAACATCTGCCCATTGATTTCAATGGGAAATACAGCGTTCTGTTCCGACATGCCACTTCTTTAGGCCTCATTTTCAAAAACCGGCACGTAAAAAGACATCCTGTAAAAAGAAGTGCATGTCACTTCTTTTTGGAGCCGTTTTTCATTGATTCAATAGAAAAACAGCTCCAAAAACGGCCGTAAAAAAACGCAGCAAAAAACGCTTGTTTGATTAAAAAACCGGCTGAAAATCAGGAGCTGTTTTGTCTTGAAAACAGCTCCGTATTTTCAGCTGTATTTTGTTAACCGTTTGAACATACCCTCAGGCTTAACAGGACATAGCAAGCAGTTTAATTAAATAAATGCACTGACTGAGCTGCAGAGCAAAAATTCTGAGGGATTTTATCTTGTATGTTCATCTATATTTTAATCCTGTGTTAATTGCTTTATTAGCTTATCCTTGGCCATAGGGTAGGAACACACAGGGCGGATACACTGCAGATTTTCCGCAATAGATTTCATTTTAGTACAGTAGCAGCAGAGTGGATAAGATTTGACCAAATCTCATCCAAACACAGTGAAAAAAAAACGGCAAGCAACTGTTCATAAATTGACCTGCTGTGCATTTTTTTTTATCAGCTTCATGTCAAATTAGACTGTGGAATCGCTGCTCTTCTGTTGCAGATTTACCCCATTGAATTCAATAGGGAGGTAAAACCCGCTACAAAGCCATGTGTTGCAATATCTGGGGCGGAACCGCAAATAAGAGAAAATCAACTTTTGTTATTTCAATGTAATAAAAAAGCTTATACTTACTCCCGGCCGTAGTCATAGTGACGAGATCCTCTGTTCTGACCACAGCCCGGCCTCCTGGGATGACGTTTTATCCCATGTGACTGCTGCAGCCAATCAAAGGCTGCAGCAGTCACATGGACTACAGCATCATGCCAGGAGGCCGGGCTGCGCTCAGAACAAAGGGACGCATCGCCATGACAACGCTCGGGTGGTAAGTATAAACCTTTTTCTAAAAAATTCCTGCAGTATGTCTGCAGCGGACATGCCGCCTGAAAAACTGCACCACAATTTGGTGAGGTTTTTCGGGCCGAATTCCCTGTGGTTTCCAGGACTTTTACGCAGCGTATCCGCCCTGTACTGTTTCTACTAATAATTGTGAAAACAATGTTCTGTTTCATCAAAATGAATGGCAGGATGTCACAGAAACACTTTTGTTACTAACATCTCTGACTATTAACCCCTTCAGGACTGAGCCTGTTTTGGCCTTCAGGACCATGACGATTTTTCAAATCTGACATGTGTCACTTTATGTGGTAATAACTCCGGAATGCTTTTGCCTATCCAAGTGATTCTGAGAGTGTTTTCTCGTGACATATTGTACTTTATGTTAGGGAAAAAATTTGGTCGATAAATTCAATATTTATTTGTAAAAAACACCAAGATTTAGAGAAAATTAGCAAAAATTTGCAATTTTTCTAAATTTAAATGTATCTACTTGTAAAACAGATAGTAATACCACACAAAATACTTACTAGTTTATATTTCCCATATGTCTACTTTATGTTTGCATCGTTTTTTGAACATTCTTTTATTTTTCTAGGACGTTACAAGGCTTAGAACTTTAGCAGCAATTTCTCATATTTTCAAGAACATTTCAAAAGCCTATTTTTTCAGGGACCAGTTCAGTTCTGAAGTGGCTTTGAGGGCCTTATATATTAGAAAGTCCCCATAAATCACCCCATTTTGAAAACTGCACCCCTCAAAGTATTCAAAACAGCATACAGAAAGTGTTTTAACCCTTTAGGCGTTTCACATGAATTAAAGCAAAGTAGAGGTGAAATTTACAAATTTCATTTTTTTTTTTGAAAATTCATTTGTAATACATTTTTTCTGTACCACAGAAGGTTTTACCCAAGAAATGCAACTCAATATTTATTGCCCAGATTCTGCAGTTTTTAGAAATATCCCACATGTGGTCCTAGTGCGGTAATGGACTGAAACACAGGCCTCAGAAGCAAAGGAGCACCTAGTGGATTTTGGGGCCTCCTTTTTTTAGAATATATTTTAGGCACCATGTCAGGTTTGAATAGGTCTTGTGGTACCAAAACAGTAAAGACCCCCCAAAAGTGACCCCATTTTGGAAACTATACCCCTCAAGGAATTTATCTATGGATATAGTTAGCCTTTTGAACCCACAGTTTTTTTGCTAAATTTATTTGAATTAGTATGTGAAGATGAAAATCTACTTTTTTTGTGAAAAAACGTAAATGTTTTACATTTTTACAAGGAATAAAGTAGAAAAAACACCCCAACATATGTAAAGCAATTTCTTCCGATTATAGCAATACCCCATGTGTGGTAATAAACTGCTGTTTGGACCCACAGCAGGCCTCAGAAGAGAAGGAGCACCATTTGGATTTTGGATTTTGCTGGAATAGTTTTCAGTGCCGTGTCGCATTTGCAATGCACTGGAGGGATGAAAACCGTGGAAACCCCCCAATAGTGACTACACCCCTCAAGGAATTTTTCTAGGGGTAAAGGTAGCATTTTGACCCCACAGTTGTTTTGCTGAAGTCATTGGAGTTAGTCTGTAAAGGTAAAAATCTACTTTTTTTCTGTAAGAACTTAGAAATTTTTAATTTTTACAAGGAATAAAGGAGAAAAAGCACCCCAACATTTGTAAAACAATTTCTCCTGATTACGTAAATACCCCATATGTGGTAATAAACTGCTGTTTGGACCCACACCGGGGCTTAGAAGGGAAGGAGCACCATTTGGCTTTTGGAGCTCAAATTTAGCTGGAATAGTTTTTAGGTGTCATGTCGAATTTGCAAAGCCACTGAGAGACCGAAACAGTGGAAGCCCCCCAAAAGTAACCCCATTTGGGAAACTACACCACTTAAGGAATCTATCTAGGGGTATAGTGAGCATTTAGGCCCCACACGTCTTTTGCAGAATTTATTAGAATTAGGCCGTGAAAATTGATATCAACATTGTTTCCACTAAAATGTTGCATTTTTTTCAATTTCACAAAGGATAAAGAAGAAAATGCACCCCAACATTTGTAAAGCAATTTCTCCCGAGTACGGCTATACCTCACATGTGGTCATAAATGTTTTTTCATTAGAAAGTAATTAACCCTTTCCGAACTGATCCATGTTTTCTTTTTCTTTTTCGTTTTTCCTCCCCGCTTTCCGAGAGCCACAACTTTTTTATTTTTCCGTCAATAGAGCGGTGTGGGGGTTTTTGGTAGAGCGAAGGTGACAAAAAAACTGCGATTTTGCCATTTAAAATTCTTTATTTTTCACGGCGTTCACCATGCGAGTTCAATAATGGTATATTGTAATAGCTTGGACTTTTACGGACGCAGCGATACCAATTTTGTGTATTTTCTTTTATTTTTTTACATTACTTTAGAGAAAAAATATGAAAAGCGTTTATTTTTAGACTTTAAATATTTATTAAATTTTTTCCACTAATAATAACTATTTACTTTTGTTTTTACATATTTTATTAGTCCCCCTGGGAGACTTGAACCAGCGATCGTTAGATCACTGTTAGAATACACTGCAATACTAATGTATTGCAATATATTGTCATTTTTACAGGCTCCTGCAACAGCGCGATCGCTGTTTCTCTCCGTTAATCCCGGGTATCAGCTGTAATACACAGCTGACACCCGCAGCGTATGGTGCGGGCTCAGCGCGTGAGACGCTCCATACATCACCCCCCACACCACGACATGCTATTAAGTCATGGTGCGCGAAGGGTTTAATGCGCAGCGGATGGTGCAGAGTGAAAATTACAAGTTTCCACTGATGTGCCATTTTAGTGCACTATATGTTGTGCCCAGTTTGTGCCACAAATACCACAAATAAAATATTAACAGGGTTCTCCCGGGTATGGCGACGCCATATCGGTGGACGTAAACGGCTGTTTGGGCACGCTGTAGGGCTCAGAAGGGAGGGACGCCATTTGGCTTTTGGAGCGCAGATTTTGCTTGGTAGTAGCTCTGGTGTTTTGCTGGTATTTCAGTTTATAATGTGGGGGCATATGTAGGCTGGGCAGAGTACATCAGGGCATAATAAGAGGGTATAATAATGGGGTAAATAAATAATAATCCGCAGATATGGGGCCTTTGTGGCACTTAATCTGGGAGCCGGAACTTTTTTATTTTTTCACCACCGGAGCTGCGTGAGGGCTTATTTGTTGCGGGACAATCTGTAATTTTAATTGGTACCATTTTGGGGTACATGCGATTTTGTTGATCACTTTTGATTCCATTTTTCGGCAAGCCAGGTGACCAAAAACCTTAAATTCTGACAATGATTTTTATTTAATTTTTACAGCGTTCACCCTGGGCTATAAATGACCATTATATTTTATTCTGCGGGTCGGTACGCTTACGGCGATACCATATGTATATAGGTTTTTTTATGTTTTGCAGCGTTTGCGCAATAAAATATCTTATTTAGAAAATAATTTATTTTCTGTGTCACCATATTCTGAGAGCCATACGTTTTTTATTTTTCAATCAAAAAAGCTGTGTAAAGGCTTGTTTTTTGTGGGACGGGTTGTAGTTTGTATCGGTACTATTTTGACGTACATGCGACTTTTTGATCACTTTTTATTGTATATTTTGTGAGGTGTGGTGACCAAAAAATAGTGATTCTGGCATTGTTTTTCGTTTATATTTTTTGCGGTGTTCAATTGCGGTAATATTATAGTTTTATAGTTGGGGTCGTTACGAACGCGGTGATACCAAATATGTGTACTTTTTTTTTACGTATTAATTTTTTTTCCTATAATAAAAGACTTATTATAGGAAACAAAGCAGTTCTTGTTTATATCACTTATAACTTTTATTTTTACACTTTTTTTAAAACATTTTTTTTCTTTTTTTCTTTTTTTTACTTTTTTCACTTGTCCCACTAGGGGACACTTAGACTTGCAGCTCTAATCGCTGCTGGAATACATTACACTACACACGTAGTGTAATGTATTCTAACTGTCATTGTGACGTAACAGTTAGGGTATGTGCACACACACTAATTACGTCCGTAATTGACGGAGGTATTTCGGCCGCAAGTCCCGGACCGAACACAGTGCAGGGAGCCGGGCTCCTAGCATCATACTTATGTACGATGCTAGGAGTCCCTGCCTCGCTGCAGGACAACTGTCCCGTACTGTAATCATGTTTTCAGTACGGGACAGTTGTCCTGCAGCGAGGCAGGGACTCCTAGCATCGTACATAACTATGATGCTAGGAGCCCGGCTCCCTGCACTGTGTTCGGTCCGGGACTTGCGGCCGAAATACGTCCGTCAATTACGGACGTAATTAGTGTGTGTGCAGATACCCTCACACTGACAGGAAGCCTACGACGACCACCCTCCGGCTGGTCCTCATGGGCTTCTGTACATGGCAGCCCGGAAGCCAGTGTCTGGCATCCGGTTGCCATGGGTACCATCACCAGCCCCCGTGATTTCACATGGGGGCTGCCGATCGGCGCCAAACACCTTAATTGTGGCGTTCAAATCGAACGCCGCAATTAAGGGGTTAACTGCCGAAATCAGCGGCGATGGGCCGCTGATCGGCAACGGGGAATGCAGGGCAGACACCCTGCACAGTTAACCGCCGCTGCAGTGTAGCGCCGCACGGCGGTTAACTGTCAAAGCACAGACGTAACTGCACGTCAAGGTGCGCAAATTTACTGCACACATTGACGTGCAGTTACGTCAAGGTGCGGAAAGGGGTTAATATTATTTTGTTCTTGTTGACCAGTAACAGTATGGAGTTGTGGGAGTTCATGCTACCTACCAGCAAAGGAGAAATAATGTTGACACATTGTGGATTTTTCCAGGATTTAGGAGCGGATTCCACAATAATTCTGCTGGTAATTCATGTGAATGGTATATTTTATTTCCATTTATAGGCTGAGGAACAATCTGTGCAGAATAATTACTGCATCACAGATTTTATAATCCGAAGCATGCTTATAATTTATACAGATGTCGTGCTGTACTTCAAGGGAGCAGTCACACACTACAGATTTTGTTGCGGAAATTTCTGCGACTTAAAATCAGCTCTAGGCCGGGTTCCCAAGTGTCGGATACGCTGTTTAAAAATCATGCAGGGTATCCGACCTGGAATCCGCAGTACATTCCGTCCTAAACATCGCACGCATTTTTTGAAACTGAGTTTCCGCTGCTTAAAAGAATCGCTCATACTTACCCCCTCCGTCTTCTCTGCGTGTTGTCCGTTCTCTTTCGATGACGTTGCAGGCCATGTGACGCTGCAACCTGCGATTGGCTGCAGCAGTCACATGGGATGAAACGTCATCCCAGGAGGGATGGAGTGCAGGAAGAAGGAGTGCGTTCTAGGTAGAGATGAGCGAACCGGGACAACCGAACCCGGTTTCGGTCCGAACTTCCGGAAAAGTTCGGTTCGCAGCGAATCCGAACTTCACCGGGTTCGGCCGAACCCGTTTTGACCGAACCCGGTCAAAAATATTATACAAATCGGCAGCCACTTGTCTCTATCAATCACTGATAGAGAAAAGAGGCTGCTGATTAAAAATTAAATAAAAAGCATTTCATACGTACCTGGTCGTTGTCTTGCGGACGAGTCCCTCTTCTTCCTCCAGTCCGACCTTCTTTTCTGACGCGGCAGCCTGTGATTGGCTGCAGAGGCCTCTGCAGCCCGTGATTGGCTGCAGAGGCCTCTGCAGCCCGTGATTGGTTGCAGAGGCCTCTGCAGCCCGTGATTGGCTGCAGCGCTCACATGGGCTGCATCGTCATCAAGGAATGGCGGGCCGGATGTCGCGAGGGACGCGTCACCAAGGCAACGGCCAGGAGACCGGACTGGAGGAAGCAGGGAGTTCCCGGTAAGTATGAACGTATTTTTTTTTTTACAGGTACTCTATATTGTGATCGGTAGTCACTGTCCAAGGTGCTGAAACAGTTACTGCCGATCAGTTAACTCTTTCAGCACCCTGAAGAGTGACTATTTACTGACGTCGCCTAGCAACGCTGCCGTAATGACGGGTGCACACATGTAGCCACCCGTCATTACGGGGCCTCATGCACACGACTGTAAAAACACCCGTTATTAAGGGTCGTAATTACGACCCGAAATAGCGGGCCCATAGACTTCTGTTAGCCACGGGTACCTTCCCGTTTTCTCACGGGAAGGTGCCCGTGCCGTTAAAAAGATAGAACATGTTCTATTTTTTTATTTTACGGGTCGTGCTCGTAATTACGACTCGTAATTACGAGCACGGCCGGCCACGGGCAGCCGGCTGCTTTTACGAGCCGTGCTGTCATTATAAGGGTATGTTCACACGACAGCGTCCGTTAGGGCTGAAATTACGGGGATGTTTCCGCCTGAAAACATCCCCGTAATTTCAGCCGTTACGGCATATGCAGGCGCTTGAACGCCGCGTCCATTACGGACGTAATTGGCGCTGCTATTCATTGGAGTCAATGAATAACGGCTCCAATTACGGCCAAAGAAGTGACAGGTCACTTCTTTGACGCGGGCGTCTATTTACGCGCCGTCATTTGACAGCGGCGCGTAAATATACGCCTCGTGTGAACAGACAAACGTCTGCCCATTGCTTTCAATGGGCAGATGTTTGTCAGCGCTATCGAGGCGCTATTTTTGGACGTAATTCGGGGCAAAAACGCCCGAATTACATCCGTAATTAGTGCGTGTGAACATACCCTGTGTTCACACGCACTAATTACGGATGTAATTCTGGATTTTTTGCCCCGAATTACGCCCGAAAATAGCGCCTCGATAGTGCTGACAAACATCTGCACATTGAAAGCAATGGGCAGACGTTTGTCTGTTCACACGAGGCGTATATTTACGCGCCGCTGTCAAATGACGGCGCGTAAATAGACGCCCGCGTCAAAGAAGTGACCTGTCACTTCTTTGGCCGTAATTGGAGCCGTTATTCATTGACTCCAATGAATAGCAGCGCCAATTACGTCCGTAATGGACGCGGCGTTCAAGCGCCTGCACATGCCGTTACGGCTGAAATTACGGGGATGTTTTCAGGCGGAAACATCCCCGTAATTTCAGCCGTTACGGACGCTGTCGTGTGAACATACCCTAAATTTTATAGCAGCACGGCCCGTAAAATAGAAAAATAGAACATGTTCTATTTTTTTAACGGCACGGGCACCTTCCCGTGAGAAAACGGGAAGGTACCCGTGGGTAACAGAAGTCTATGAGCCCGTTATTGCGGGTCGTAATTACGACCCGCAATAACGGGTGTTTTTACGGTCGTGTGCATAATGGGAGCACGGCTTGGAAAAACGACCGGCTGCCTGTGGCCGGCCGTGCTCCTCTCCTGAAATACTCTGTGCTGCCTTAATTCTCTGTGGACAGGTCAGGATCCTGTTTCTTTTAAATGCTGCTAGGGAACCCGCTCGATCCACTATATAAGGCTGCGCTACAGTGCAGCATTTAAAAGAAACAGGATCCTGACCTGTCCATAGAGTTTAAGGCAGCACAGAGTATTTCAGGAGATGAGCGTGCAGATTCAGTGCTGCTGTGAACTCTGCTCTTACCATTACGTAGCTCTCAGTCTGTTACCTCTCCTCCACTACTGTCCTCAATAACACCTTCATGATTGGCAAGTCACCACGTAACGGTAAGAGCAGAGTTCACAGCAGCACAGAGTATTTCAGGAGATGAGCGTGCGGATCTTGTGCGCAGTGGTGACTTGCCAATCATGTGAAGGTGTTCTTGAGGACAGGAGTGGAGGAGAGGTAACAGACTGAGAGCTACGTAATGGTAAGAGCAGAGTTCACAGCAGCACAAAATATTTCAGGAGAGGAGCGTGCAGATTCTGTTCTGTTGTGAACTTTGCTCTTACCATTACGTAGCTCAGTCTGTTACCTCTCCTCCACTCCTGTCCTCAATAACACCTTCACATGATTGGCAAGTCACCACCCCGCACAAGATCCGCACGCTCATCTCCTGAAATACTCTGTGCTGCTGTGAACTCTGCTCTTACCATTACGTGGTGACTTGCCAATCATGTGAAGGTGTTCTTGAGGACAGGAGTGGAGGAGAGGTAACAGACTGAGAGCTACGTAATGGTAAGAGCAGAGTTCGCAGCAGCACTGAATCTGCACGCTCATCTCCTGAAATACTCTGTGCTGCCTTAAACTCTATGGACAGGTCAGGATCCTGTTTCTTTTAAATGCTGCACTGTAGCGCAGCCTTATATAGTGGATCGAGCGGGTGCCCCAGCAGCATTTAAAAGAAACAGTGTGTGTGTTTGGGTATGTGTCTTTGTCTGTTTTTGTTTTTATATGTGTGTTTGTGTTTATGTGTGTTTGTGTATATATGGGTGTGTTTGTGTATGTGTATATATGGGTGTGTGTATATATGGGTGTATGTGTATATGTTTCTGTGTAGATGTTTGTGTGTGTGTTTTTGTATATGTGTGTGTTTGTGTATATGTGTGTATATGGGTGTGTGTTTATGTGTGTGTTTGTGTATATATATGGGTGTATTTGTATATATGTTTGTGTGTAGATGTTTGTGTGTGTGTGTGTGTTTTTGTATATGTGTGTGTTTGTGTATATGGGTGTGTGTTTATGTGTGTGTGTTTGTGTATATATGGGTGTGTTTGTTTTTATATGTGTGTGTATATGTGTTTGTGTATATGTGTGTGTTTGTGTATGGTTGTGTGTGTGTGCGTGTATATATGTGTGTAGGTGAGAAGTATTGTTATTGTTCACATTGATAACATTTTTTTTATGTTGTTGCAGATTTTGATGTACCGATTGGACTACATCTTCGATTCGTTGGACTACTGCGTAGATCTACGTTTTTTCAAATTTTAATAAAATGGTTAACGAGGGTTTTGTTGGGGATTTCTTATTTCAATAAAAAAGAATTGTCTTTGTGTTTTTTTTAAACTTTATTAGTGCCTAGATAATGGCAGTTGGCTGATTGACAGCGTCCATTATTAAGGCGGTACTTAGTGTTAGCCGGTGCAGAGGCTAGCACTAACCACCCATTATTACCCCGGTACCCACCACCACCAGGGGTGCCGGGAAGAGCTTGGTACGATCCAGTACCCGACCATCTGTTGTGATGGTCGGGTACTGGGGCGGCCGTAGGCTGGTATTATGAGGCTGGGAAGGGCCAAAATCAGTGGACCTTCCCACCCTTGTAATGCTAGGCTGCTGCTGCTGTGTTGTATCGGGCTGGTTATAAAAATGGGGGGGACCCCCACGTCGTTTTTTTTTTTGAATTTAACAAATTTAGCAATAGACGGGTCCCCCACATTTTTAATAACCAGCCATATGCAAGGCCGCAGCAGTCTGGCATTACAATTGGTGGGAAAGGCCACTGGTTTTGTCCATTCCCAGGCTAATAACACTGTGTTGTATGTGGCTGGTTATGATAAATTGGGTGGAACCCCATGTCTTTTTAAAAAAAAAAAAATAAATAAATAAATAATTAAAAAAAAATGACGTGGGGTCCCCCCCACTTTTATAACCAGCCAGATACAACACAGCAGCAGCAGCCTAGCATTACAAGGGTGGGAAGCCTTCCTTATTCAAAATCCCTTTTACCTTGTACAAATCTCCCACTTTACCAGCACCAAAGCAACCCCAGACCATCACATTACCTCCACCATGCTTGACAGATGGCGTCAGGCACGCTGCCAGCATGTTTTCAGTTGTTCTGCGTCTCACAAATGTTCTTCTGTGTGATCCAAACACCTGAAACTTAGATTCGTCTGTCCATAACACTTGTTTCCAATCTTCCTCTGTCCAATGTTGTATGCTTTTGCCCATATTAATCTTTTCCTTTTATTAGCCAGTCTCAGATATGGCTTTTTCTTTGCCACTCTGCCCTGAAGGCCAGCATCCCGGAGTCGCCTCTTCACTGTAGACGTTGACACTGGCGTTTTGCGGGTACTATTTAATTAAGCTGCCAGTTGAGGACCTGTGAGGCGTCTATTTCTCAAACTAGAGACTCTAATGTACTTGTCCTGTTGCTCAGTTGTGCAGCGGGGCCTCCCACTTCTCTTTCTACTCTGGTAAGAGCCTGTTTGTGCTGTCCTCTGAAGGGAGTAGTACACACCGTTGTAGGAAATCTTCAGTTTCTTGGCAATTTCTCGCATGGAATAGCCTTCATTTCTAAGAACAAGAGTAGACTGTCGAGTTTCACATGCAAGCTCTCTTTTTCTAGCCATTTTGAGATTTTAATCGAACCCACAAATGTAATGCTCCAGATTCTCAACTAGCTCAAAGGAAGGTCAGTTTTATAGCTCCTCTAAACAGCAAAACTGTTTACAGCGGTGCTAACATAATTGCACAAGGGTTTTCAAGTGTTTTCTAATCATCCATTAGCCTTCTAACACAGTTAGCAAACACAATGTACCATTAGAACACTGGAGTGATGGTTGCTGGAAATGGGCCTCTATACACCTATGTAGATATTGCATTAAAAACCAGACGTTTGCAGCTAGAATACTCATTTAGCACATTAACAATGTATAGAGTGTATTTCTGATTAATTTAATGTTATCTTCATTGAAAAAAACTGTGCTTTTCTTTCAAAAATAAGGAAATTTCTAAGTGACCCTAAACTTTTGAACGGTAGTGTATATTTTACTTACCTTGCTGCGTTCTCGTGGCGGCCGCTCAAGCTGTATGCATGTGAAACCTCTGGACTAGACACCACCGGGCATGAGGGGGCCCGTGCGTTCTTGTGCGGTTCATTGGCCCCCTGGGAGCCTTGGACCCCGGGAGGCCGCCCGAACCGCCCTAATGAAAATCCCCCACTGCCTAAAACCGGTCTAACAGATTGTGTTCCATGTTGACAGCATAGCAATACAAAGATGAAGATTTGTAGACACATTTATTCTGCACATCTCTATTTCTATACTGTATACACTTTTCAGCCATATCATTAAAACCACCTACCTAATATTGTGTAGGTCTCCCTCGTACTGCAAAAACAGCCCTGACTCGTCGAGGCATAGACTCCACAAGACATCTGAAGTTTTTTCTGTGGTATCTGGCACAAAGATATTAGCAGCAGAGCCTTTAATTCCTGTATGCTGTGAGGTTGGGCCTCCATAGATCGAACTTGTTTTTCCACCACATCCCACGGATGGGAATGTGATCTGGGAAATTTGGAGGTCGTGTCAACACCTTGAACTCTTTGTCATGTTCCTCAAACCATTCCTGAACAATTTTTGCAGTGCGGTAGGTGCATTACCCTGAAAGAAAGAGATCACTGCTATTAGAGTTCACTGTTACCATGAAGGGGTGTACTTGGTCTGCAACCATTTTTTAAGGTAGGTGGTATGTGTCAAAGTAACATCTACACAAATGCCAGGACCCAAGGTTTCCCCGCAGAACATTGCCCAGACCATCACACCGCCTCAGACGGCTTGCCTTCTTCCCATAATCTATTCTGGTGACATCTCTTCCTTAGGTAAGGGACGCACTTGGCCGATCACATGATTTAAAAGAAAACATTATACATCAGGCCAGGCCACCTTCTTCCATTGATACCTATACCAACCTAGGCCAAAAAACCTATAACCGTCTATGCATAGCAATACATAAATATAATAACTATAGATATATATGTAGACAGATTTATATGTATATACTAACCTATAGCACACAATTTGTACCATACAAAAAGTTAAAATTTTATTAAATAAGAAATACCGTAAAAACACATCGATATTTCTTATTTAATAAAATGTGAACTTTTTGTATGGTACAAATTGTGTGCTATAGGTTAGTAAAAACACATTGACCTTCAAGACCTAAAAATAAGACATACAAGTTAAAACAACATGGTAGTCAGGGGACCACAATACACATGACAGTATCACCATCACAATCACATTATAATATACCAAATAGGCCATCAGGAACAAAAGTACACACTAGGTAAATTACTGCATATCAGTGCAGTCCCAGAGAGTCTATGTATCAATAATAAGCCATAAACAAATACCAACCAGTTTGCTGAATATTGTACCCCTAGTAAACAAAAGACCACCACCACAGAGACATGATGCGCGTTTCGCCGTCAGCTTTTTCAAGGGGTACTGGTTGGTGAGACGGATCCATCTTTTATAAGTGGATTGTGAGGAGGAGCTCCTTATAAAATCCGAACGCGTTTGCCCAAACTTAATGATGCAAAGGCCGTTGTTATTGGGACATTACTATTTAATATACTAAGGACTCTGCACCCACCTAGACTGGTAAAACAGAGCCATTCAATATATGGCGCATGTCTCCAGCTACCATGCGCATCCTAAAATCCCTGTCCCGGTGTCCGGAAGATACAGACTGCGCATGTCCATGTACGCCTGCATCATCACGTAAGGCCGAGAGAGGGGATTGGGACAGCACATGCGCCACACATAGTTGCTCCACGGCAGCTATATCAAACGGGGGCAGATCGGTCAATAAGCCCATATATGCAGAAACCATGTGACAACTATTTGAATGAGCAAATTGGCCACTGTCCCTAGTTAAGCTCACAATTTAATATGTAAATAACATGTAGGCCTAATATATATATATAGCAGGAACAGAAGACAAGTAACAGCACCAGGACTTCAAAGTTGGGGAGATGTTGGTTTATTCACCAGGTGGAAACAATGAGCAAAGTTTCAGTTCACACCTGAACCTTTCTCAAGCATATAATTATATTATGGTCCATATGACCATATCAAACTATATTGCAGACACATAAATATATATATAATAAAATAAATACAATTCAATATATATTGACCATAATAAGCTAACCGTGAGCATAAATAATTGTGTATTTAGCTCAAATAAATAAATAACCCCAGTAAAAAATACAATAAAATTAGACTAGTGAAAAATGTATAAACACACAACCTGAAAAAGTGAATGATTAAATAAAAATAAAAACTATATATAAATACAATTTATTAATAACCCCACATATAGATAAAGAAATATAATTTAATAATACGATATGTGAAGGTGAAGTTACCAAAAGACATAAAATCCATTACAATAAATATGTGAAATAACAAATGCAACATTTGGGTATAACTAGTCAATGAGTACAATACATACAATTAAGTGGCCACCTGGCCAAGTTACCCCTCACAAAAGCTGACATAGACATAAACAATATGTATGTATGTATGTATGTATGTATGTATGTATGTATGTATGTGTGTATATATATATATATATATATATATATATATATATATATATATGTATTAAAATGCATGGTAATATCCATATACAATATTATCAATATGAATTTGCGTAAGAAAGCGGACCAATTGCACCCAAACAGCAAAATGGAGCTCAATAAAGTCCAAAGGACAACAGAAATTCCACACTGACCCTTCTTTCATAAAATAGCTCAATAGCGCCACTATAGAGCAGGCCCAATCCATAAGAAGCATGTGGATAAAACAGCAGCTCCAGTCGAAACCAAAACAAAAGTTACATGGACATTAAATATACCACATAGCCAGCGTATAACCAGCACTTATATGCTAGTCACATGAAAAATACTCAATCTCATCCCACCACTCGAACTACGAAGTTTAAAACATATATGATGCTACAGGAACGCACGATTAAAGAAATTATGCAAAGGAAATTTTTTCGTTTAGGCCAAAGGGAGAGCTAGTCCTCACTTTTGATATCCATTTGCATTCTATTTGTTCCGCGTCCCCGGAATCCAGGGATGATTTTATCGATACTTTGGACTCTTAAGTCCTGACACCTGCTGTTATGATACTCACGAAAGTGCCTAGGAATAGGTTTCAATTTGTTAATTTTCTCCCAGTCTTCACAATCAATTTTTGCTGTCATTACATGTTCTTATATTCTGACTTTCATCTCCCTAGTGGTCATTCCTACATATGATAGACTACAAGGGCAGGTGACCATGTACACAACACCAGAAGTGCTACAATTGATGAAGTGTACAACTTTATAACACTTTTGAGTCTCAGAATCGTAAAATTTATCTGTTTTAATCATCAGACTACAAATGGAGCAATGGCCACACGGGAACGAACCCCAATCAGGCCCCCTGGACCCATACATATAGTTGTTAGCTTTTGGGACAGTATAGTGACTCCTGACCAAATAGTCACCCAAGGTTTTACTCCTTTAGGCCGTCATTTGGAGTCTGGGAGGCAAATATTTTCTCAAGTCATGATCAGCTAGCAGAATGGGCTAAAACCGCTCTATAATCCCACTCATCTCTGCCCATTGTGTGTTGTAAGTTGTGATGAGCCTTACCATGTTCTCAGGGGTTCTACGATTTTGTTGGGTCAATAGGGTATTCCGGTCAGTGATTCTTGCTCTCAGGTGCCCATTTTCATTGTCACGTTTGTGATAACCACGTTGTATGAATCGATTCCTCAATTGGCGTGCCTCTTGTTTGAAGTTGAACTGGGAGTCGCAAACCCTTTTTGCCCTCAAAAATTGGCCTGTTTGAATGTATAGTATGTGAGGGGTGAAGTGAAGATGCACGCAAAAGAACATTAAAGGGGTTGTCCGAGATACCAACATTTTTTCAAAAACTCTGTCATACATTACCCCTTATACAGACAACCTAAATAAAGCATTATTTTTAAAAAAAATTCTACTTAGCACATTTCTTCTTTGAATTCAGCACAGTTTGTTTACATGCAGTTCAGGTCTGGTTTGTTGATCTTTCCTTGTTATGAAACTTTTTTCCCGTGCACGCTCATTGCAGGCTGCAATGAGCGTGCACGTACCTTCCAAGAGTTCATGTGAGCTGTCCTTGCTCCTCCCCGCTGACATTCTTCACTGGACTTGTCTCCTTGCTGACATTCTTGAAGGATGATGAGCAAATGTTCTCCCCCCATTATGTTTTTCACATTTATGTTTTCTTTCTCTTTTCAGGTCTATAAACCTCTTCGTGTCTCCCCTCACCCTCGTCCACCCTCACCCTCGTCCACCCTCACCCTCGTCCACCCTCACCCTCGTCCACCCTCTTCTATCTCATGTCTCTCTCCACTAAGGCTATGTTCACACAGAGTTTTTTTGCAGGAAGAATATCTGCCTCAAATTTCCGTCTTGAAGTTTGCGGCAGATTTATCTCTCCCTGCACGTTGATTTTTGCGTCGTTTTTCCCGGAGTTTATTGTGCGCTGTTTGCGTATTTTTTTGCCGCTTTGTTCGGGGCGTTTTTCGCTTTGTTTATCTTGGCGTTTTTTGCTTGTTTGTTTGCGTCTTTTTTTGCGATGTTTTTTGCTGTGTTTTCCATTTCGTTTATCGTAGCCTTTTTCACGTCGTTTATCATTTCTTTTTTTGCGTCGTTGTTTGCGCCTATTTTTGCTGCGTTTTTCGTTGCGTCTTTCGTGGCGTTTTCCCAATTGATTTTCGCTGCGTTCTTTGCCTCTGTTTGCGGCGTTTCTCGCGTCTTTTTCCGCTATGTTTTTCGCAGCTTTTTCCGTGGCGTTTATCGTAGCCTTTTTTGCGTCGTTTTTCGCGTCTTTTTTTGCGTTTTTTTTTCTGCGTTTTTCATTGCGTCTTTCTTGTCGTTTTCCCTGTCGTTTTTCGTGGCGTTCTTTGCCTCTTTGTTCGCGGCTTTATTTGTGATGTTTTTCGCGGCATTTATCGTAGCCTTTTCGGCGTTTTTTTTTTGCGTCTGTTTTTTGCGGCATTGTTTGTGGCTTTTTTTGATGCGTTTTTTGCGTTGTTTTCCGTGGCGTTTTTCGCCCACGGCAATTGAGCGCCGCAGGCATAAAACAACGCGAAATACGCTTTCTCTGCCTCCCATTGAAGTCAATGGGAGGTCAGAGGCGTAAACGCCCAAAGATGGAGCATGTCGCTTCTTTTTCCCGCAAGGCAGTTTTAATGCTCGATTTTAATGCTTGTTACAACAAATTGCAGCATAAATCACGCACCAAACACGCTTGTTTGGTGCATGGTTTTCAAGCATGCATCTACTTGAGTGTAGGTGCATGATAACGCACCAATAGAGGACATGCAGTATGTTTCACGCAGCGGACTCTCGCTGCGTGAAAACGGCCCCATTGAAGTAAATGGGTCGCGTGTGCTGTGCGTGGTTTCGACGTGGTGTGAATGGGGCCTTATGCGCGATTTACACTAGCGTGAATCAAGTCTGTGTGCTGTGCTTTGAAAAAACGCACAACACACGCAACCCATTTATTTCAATGGGGCCGTTGACACATGTGACTTTTCACGCAGCGAGAGTCTGCTGCGTGAAACATACTGCATGTCCTCTATTGGTGCGTTATCATGCACCTACACTCACATTGAAGTCAATGCATGCGTGAAAACCACAAACAGCACACACGTGTTTGGTGCGTGATTTACACAGCAATTTGTTGTAAAAATGGGCTGGCTTTGTGAGTGCGTGAATAACACATGACAATCGAAAAGCACACTGATGCATAAGGGCGGATTTAAACGAGCGTGTGCGTTTTGCGCACACAAATACGGTGGCGTTTTGCGTGCGCAAAATGCACTTGACAGCTCCGTGTCATGTTCATACGGGTGCGCGGCTGCGGTTTTCGCGCAGCCGCCATCATTATGACACTCTGGATGTTTGTAGCACGTGGTGCTTTTCTGTTTACATTCATTATTTTACTGCTGTTGCGCGAATCACGCTCGTCCCACGGAAGTGCTTCCATGGGATGCGCCTGATTTTCACGCACCTATTGACTTCAATGGGTGCGTGATGCTTGAAAAACGCAGAAATATAGAACATGTCGCGAGTTTACGCAGCGGACTCACGCTGCGTAAAACTCACGGACTGTCTGCACTGCCCCATAGACTTGCATAGGTCTGTGCGACCCGCGTGAATACCACGTGGGTTGCACGGACGTATAGCACGTTCGTGTTAATCCGCCCTAACGCAAACACACGGATGGGATTGACGCAAGTTTTTCACGCGTGGAAAATACACACGCTAGTGTGCATGAAGCCTTACTAATGGACGCTGTTAGATAGTGGCCATTAATAATGAACTAATAATAAATTTTTAAATAAATGAGAAGGACATAGAAAAAATATTGTAATAAAATAACACACAACACTGGTTAACAATTTTATTAAAAATAAAAAAAGGTGTCATTGAAGTAGTCCTTGAACTTGATGTAGTACCAAGGACCCAACCTGTAAAAAACACCTAATAACTAAGAAAAAAAAAAAAAGAGGGATGCTTAGATACACTGCTCATGTGTGATAGGGGGGATTCACACGAGCGTGATTTGGCAGCGTGTAGGGCGCGTGGTTTTCGCGCGGCACGCAATGCCCTATAGAAGTCTATGGGGCAGTACACACAGTCCGTGTATTTGTTCGCTGCGCAAAATACGCGACAGGTTCAATAACTCAGCGTATTTCACGCATCACGCACCCATTGAAGTCAATGGGTGCGTGAAAACCACGCATGTCGCACGGAAGCACTTCCGTGCGAACTGCGTGTTTGCGCAACAGCTGTCAAAAGGATGAATGGAAACAGAAAAGCACCACGTGCTTTTCTGTTTCCAAGCATCCAAACGGAGTGTCTTTGCGAGGAGCGAACCCCGACAACCGAAGCTAACTTCACCGGGTTCGGCCAAACTCGTTTTGGCCGAACCCGGCCAAAAAATTTCCGGTCCGCGACGTCGGGAGACATTCACTGTGCATGGTGCTGAAAGAGTTAAACTGTTTCAGCACCATGGACAGTGACTTGTGATCCCAAAATACATGAACCTGTAAAAAAAAAACGAAGTTCTAACTTACCGATTACTCCTGTCTCCTTCCTGCAGTCCGACCTCCCGGGATGACACTTCAGTTCAAGTGACAGCTCCAGCCAATCACAGGCCAAGCACAGGCTGCAGCCAATCACAGGCTGCAGCGGTCACTTGGACTGCCGCGTCATCCAGGGAGGTGGGGCCCGATGTCAAGAGAGGCGCGTCACCATGGACGCGTCACCAAGGACGCGTCACCAAGGCAACGGCCGGGAAGTTTTCGGTAAGTAGGAACTTTATCTTTTTTTTTACATGTTTTTCGCTGTTGTGTTCGGCATTCACTGTCGAGGGTGCTGAAAGATTTAGCTCTTTCAGCACCTTGGACAGTGACAGGCATCGACAAGCCTCATCTCTATGATGCCGGCTGCGCGAAAATCACGCAGCCGCGCATCAGACACGCATGACACACGCAGCTGTCAAATAGTTTTTGCGCTCGCAAAACGCCGCGTTGTTTGCGTGCGCAAAAACGCAACGTTCGTGTGAATCTGCCCATACTGTTAGACCATGTATCTAAGCCTACCACAAGGTAGCCTTAGTAACATTACCCAAGCAGACAGTGTCACACATGGGCCATGTATCTAAGAATACCACATGTTAGGCTTAGATACAGGGCCCCAAAACACTAATCTTAGGGTATGTTCACACGGCAGCGTCCATAACGGCCGAAATTACGGGGCTGTTTTCAGGAGAAAACAGCCCTGTCGTTTCAGCCGTAACGGCATGTGCAGGCGCTTGAACGCCGCGTCCATTACGGACGTAACTGTAGCTGGTTTTCCATGTAGTCCATGGAAAACGGCTCCATTTACGTCTGAAGAAGTGACATGACACTTCTTTGGCGCGGGCGTCTATTTACGCGCCGTCTTTTGACAGCGACGCGTAAATATACGCCTCGTGTGAACAGACAAACATCAGCCCATTGCTTTCAATGGGCAGATGTTTGCCAACGATTTCAAGCCGTAATTTCGGACGTAATTCGGGGGTTAATACGCCCGAATTACGTCCGTAAATAGGCCGTGTGAACATACCCTTATACAGGAATAAAAAGAATGTCATCTGGGGTCCTGTATCTAAGCCTACATTGTGTTAGGCTTAGATACAAGCTCCATGTGTGACACTGTTTGTTAGACCCTGTATCTAAGCCTAACAATGTAGGCTTAGATACAGGACCCCAGAAGATCTTATCTAGTTCAGGACGGGGCACCGTTTAGCCATTTTTAGCACGTGTTAGTTAAATGGCTATAACTTTTTTATTTGTTGCGCTAACGACGTTATTTTTGCGGCGTTTTTTCCGTAGACAATGCAGGTTTATTTTTTTATCGTTTTTATACACACCTTTTTTGCCATTTTAGAATTTTCATTCATAAAGTTTGAAAATAATAGTAAAAAAATAAGCTTTTTTACGTTTCAGCTATTTTTTTGGTAATAACATAGTTTTACCCTAAAATAGACCTTTTATTTGTGATCGTTATTGTCTACCGTAAATTTCTATATATTACATGTCTATATTAGGGTAATTGGGTCAGCGCTAGCGTTACAACAATGATTGACAGGGGGAACGGTATTTTTTTGGGGTATTTTATGTGTATTTATTATTTAATATTTTTTTGTACTTTACTATTTTTTTATTATTATTGTCTGTCCCTCAAAGGTCAAAAAAGACCTTTGGGGAACATTATATTTTTTTTTACACCATCTTTTCCACTGTAACTGGAGCTGCACAGCAGCCCCAGTTACAGGGGAAATCAGCCCTCTCATAGTGACGATTGTCACTAATAGGGCTGTGCTGGGTCTGATTAGACCCAGGAGCAGTCTGCCACTAACGGTACCCGGTGATCATGTGACCAGTCACATGATCACCGGGAGGAATAGAGACAGCGCCGCTGCTGCTGTCTCTATTCCTATACACAGCGTTCATTGAACGCTGTGTAAAAAGACATCGGAGAAGACAGAAGCAGCGAAAGCTGCTTCTATCTTCTCCTCCGGGTCCCCGGCAGTCACTGACAGCCGGAGACCCGACATTCCCGCAGGTGCCGTCCCTCTTCACTTTTTTCACTGTGAACACGCATAGGCGCGCTCACAGTGAAAAAAAGCTGCATAGGCTGGGCGGGCACCCGCAGAAACGACACGTCTCCAGTGACGTGTCGTGTCCCATCCGAGGTCTCGCTGGGGCGAGACCATGTGATCGGGACACGACACGACAGTGGAGGAGGAAGAAAACGTGACGTCAGAAGACAGGTGATCGGATGAAAAGAGCTGCCAGAACGGAGAACAGAAGCAAGATTGCACAGGTAAGTATATTAGGGAATATTTAATGTGTGTATTGTGTGTTTAACTTTTAAATAAAAATTTATCTCGGACAACCCCTTTAACAGATGTCTCCTTCTGAAATATGGTTCTATTTAAACTACATGTATTATTTATGGTAATCTTAATATCCAAGTATTCCATCAATTCGTGACTGATAACATAAGTAAGTTTGATATTATGTTGCAAATATAATGGTGGTTTCTCCTGGCTCAAATACCCACAATATCTCTCTCAGACCGGAGCAGGCAAAACTAAATTGGGTATGATCCAACAAATACCCTAAATGGCATATATGAAGTACAGTTAAGTTTACCGCTCAGACGGCACTGGTAACAGTCCAATATCATTCAGTATGGACACTCTCTCTCAGAAAAATGCAGTGGACAATCCGCAATCCAATGTGGGTGTGGATGGTAAATTTTGCATTTAAGAAGCAAAAAAAAAATAAATGTTAGTGTAAAGGTGTACATAGCATTTAAAGCATACCTCCCAACAGTCCCGGATTCAGCGGGACAGTCTCGGAATCCGCCCGGGGGTATGTCTCGCTTTCAACTTTATCTGTGTCCTCAGGAGAGAGATACAGTTGAACCCAATACTGAAGCAAGAAACCGTCAGCTCCCTGCTTCAGAACTAGTTCAGAGCGGAGGAGCAGATGGAGCTCCTCTGCTCACCGAGGACTCCCCGGGGCACAGCGCTACTTTAAGCCATTGATGCATATATGTGGCTACTGATTGAGCGGATTCCCCGTTGCCAATGATTTGGCCGGGGATTCCGCTCCTAGAGGAAACCCAAAGTCACTGTCCAGATATGGACAGTGACATCAGGACTTCCCTCTAGGAGCCAAACCTTGGTCTATGCTCAGGCTGGGGATTCTGCTCCTAGAGGGAGTGCCAATGGCGCTATCTACAGGAGAGTGTGGTACTATCAACATGGAAACTGTGGCACTATATAGGGGCACTATTTACATTGGCATTATCTACATTGGCAATGTGGCACTATCTACAAGGGCACTGGCACTTTATATGTGGGCTCTGGCACTAGGGGCAGCTTTGGGGGCATTATACTGTATATGGGCAGCTATGGTGGAATTATGCTGTATGGCGCATTAAGCTTTATGGAGGCAGCTATTTGGGCATTATACTGTTTGGGAGAATCTGTGTGATCATCATACTGTATGGGGCAGCTGTGTTGGCTTTATACTGTATGGGGGCATTATACTGTATGGTGGCAGCTATAGGGCATTATACTATGTGGGAGGCACTATGGGAACATGATACTGTGTGGGCTGAACCGGGTGTGTATGTGCGAGGATTGGCTAGGATTAGAGGCATGGCCTAAAAGAAAAAAAATTGCTGGGACGCAATACGCGCGCCGCATCAGTTGTCCCTCTTTGTGATACTTGAAAGTTGGAAGGTATGTTTAAAGACTCGATTGTGGTTGATTATATCATGGGTACGACATTACAGGGTTCGACGACACTGACTTGTGGTGTTAGCGCTGATGAAATCATGTCAGGGACATGAGCTGGTGAGTCCCCTGGCAGGGGCGGATTGGGAACTTAAAGTGGCCTTGATATTGTAGGTAGGTCAAAACTGGCAGCAGGCAGGGCCAACACAAGGAGGCAGGCACCTCAGCAGTCCCGAGCCGTACATACTGGCATCAACGCTGAGGCCCAGGGGCGTAGCTAAAGGCTCATGGGCCCCCGATGCAAAAGTTCTTATTGGGCCCCCCCCCCGCAAACTCCTCATGGCCGACGGTCCGCAGCTTTCAGCTGCATCGCTGGGTCTCCTAAGTGACCCAACAATACAGCACTAGCAGCCGGGGGCGTCACTAAGGCTGGGTTCACACACCCTATTTACGGACGTAATTCGGGCGTTTTAGCATTGAATTATGTCCGAAAATGCGGCTCAAAAGCGTCGGCAAACATCTGCCCATTCATTAGAATGGGTCTAACGATGTTCTGTGCCAACGGTCATTTTTTTTTACGCGCCGCTGTCAAAAGGATGCGCGTAAAAAAGACGCCCGCGTCAAAGAAGTGCATGTCACTTCTTCAGACGTAAATGGAGCCGTTTTCCATGGACTCCATGGAAAAACAGCTCCAATTACGTCCGTAATGGACGCAGCGAAAGACGCCTGCACATGCCTTTACGGCTGAAATTACGGTGCTGTTTTCTCCTGAAAACAGCACCGTAATTTCAGCCGTAGCGGAGGCTGCCGTGTGAACATACCCTCAGGGCTTAAAATGTCAGGGGAAATAGCCCCAATACATATGTGTCCGCCCCAAAAAAAATGTGTGTATAGGAGACAGCATAGCATATCTATAGCACTACGACCCTATAAACTATGGATAGGATTAGATACATTGGCTCAGCAGACAGTATCACACATGATAGGATTAGATACAGTGGCTGAGCAGACAGTATCACACATGATAGGATTAGATACAGTGGCTGAGCAGACAGTATCACACATGATAGGATTAGATACAATGACTCAGCAGACAGTATCACACATGATAGGATTAGATACAGTGGCTCAGCAGACAGTACCACACATGATAGGATTAGATACAGTGGCTCAGAAGGCAGTATCACACATGATAGGATTAGATACAGTGGCTCAGCAGACAGTATCACACATGATAGGATTAGATACAGTGGCTGAGCAGACAGTATCACACATGATCGGATTAGATACAGTGGCTCGGAAGGCAGTATCCCACATGATAGGATTAGATACAGTGGCTCAGCAGACAGTATCACACATGATAGGATTAGATATAGGGCCCAGCAGATAGTATCACACATGATAGGATTAGATACAGTGGCTCAGCAGACAGTATCACACATGATAAGATTAGATACAGTGGCTCAGCAGACAGTATCACACATGATTGGATTAGATATAGGGCCCAGCAGACAGTATCACACATGATTGGATTAGATATAGGGCTCAGTAGACAGTATCACACATGATAGGATTAGATATAGGGCCCAGCAGACAGTATCACACATGATACGATTAGATACAGGGCCCAGCAGACAGTATCACACATGATAGGATTAGATACACAGCTCGCTGACATTGCGGCTCCAGCGCTGGACCCAGGAAAGGTACGAATAATAATTTTGCTTCTTTGTGTTACTGATTATTTTTGTGTGTTTGTGTTTTTTTACAGGTTCGGTTGTTGGACTTCGGATACGAGGACTTCAATGACAGCGTTTTTTAAATTCTCAATAAAATGCTTAATGTGGGTTGTTTTTTTATTTCAATAAAATATTTTTTCTATGTGCTTGTATCTTTTTAAACTTTATTATCACCACCTTAGTAATGGCCGCTGGCTGATTGACAACCTCCATTACTAAGGCGGGGCTTAATGTTAGCAGGTGCAGAGGCCAACACTAACCCCCATTATTACCCCGGTACCCACCGCCACCAAGGGTGCCGGGAAGAGCCGGGTACGAACCAGTACCCGACCATCTGTAGTGACGGTCAGACACCAGGGCGGCCGCAGGCTGGTAGTATTAGGCTGGGGAAGGCCAAAAACAGTGGAACCTACCACCCTGGTAATGCTGCCTGCTGCTGCTGTGTTGTATCTGGCTGGTTATGAAAATTGGGGGGGGGGACCTCACATCGTTCTTTCCAATTATTTTTATTTTTTATTTTTTTTAAATGACGTGGGGTCCCCCCCATTTTTCATAACCAGCCAGATACAATAAAGCAGCAGCAGCCTAGCATTACTAGGGTGGGAAGGGCCACTGTATCTGGCCTTCCCCTCCTGATACTACCAGCCTGCGGCCGCCCCAGTGGCCGACCATCACTACAGATGGTCAGGTACTGGATCGTACCCGGCTCTTCCCAGCACCCCTGGTGGCGGTGGGTACCGGGGTAATAAAGGGGGTTAGTGTTAGCCTCTGCACCGGCTAACACTAAGCCCCGCCTTAGCAATGGATGCTGTCAATCAGCCGGCGGCCATTACTAAGGCGGTAGTAATATAGTTTTAAAAAAAACAAGACATAGAAAAAATATTTTATTGAAATTAAAAAAAAAACACACAATCCTCATTAACCATTTTATTAATTAAAAAAAAGCCGTCATCTAAGTAGTCCTGGAATCCGACGTAGTCCAACGACCGAACCTGTAAGAAAACACACAAAAAAAATGATTAGTAACACATGTGTTAGGCTCAGATACAGGGCCCATGTGTGATACTGTCTGTGGGACCCTGTATCTAAGCCTACCACAACGTAGGCTTAGATACAGGGTCCAGCAGACAGTAATCTTATACAGTATAAGATTACTGTGTGCTGGACCCTGTATCTAAACCTACAGTGTGGTAGGCTTATATACAGGGCCCAGCAGACAGGATCACGCATGGGCCATGTATCTAAGCCTACCATGTGACTGGCTTAGATACAGGGCCCATCAGACAGGATCACACATGGGCCATGTATCTAAGCCTACCATGTGATTGGCTTAGATACAGGGCCCAGCAGACAGGATCACACCAGTCAGGGCTAATCTTACCTTCCTCTTCAGCCGCGGCGGTAGTTCTGTCCTCTCGATGCTGTGCGCGGCGCATAGCGCTGTGACGTCATGCGCTGCGCACAGCGCTTGACGTCAGGACCTCCACTGCGATCCGGAACCAGGAAGGTAAGTACAGTCTGTTACTATAGTAACAGGGGCCCGCGGCCCGAGTTACTATAGTAACTTTTTATTGATGTGGTGCGGGGGGCTGTGGGCCCCTGGCTTCGGGGCCCGGTCGCAATTGCGACCGCTGCGTCCCCTATAGCTACGCCAGTGCTGAGGCCAGTGATTGTCTGCAGCAGTCATCTGCCGGTACAGCACATCATCGGTCCAGGCAAGAAAACTCTGGACAAATATTACCATATCATGGTGACTGAATAATAATACTACTGTTATTGAATACAAGAAATCCTATACAAAGATCAATATTAAAACTAGATACTAGCGAATTTCGCAAAATTCCTTTTGGGCCAACAGATTTGATCAGAATAAACTTATTGCTAATTGGGTATCAGCAGGCATCGGCACGCTATCAGCAGCAGGATTTAAATTTTAATTAAAATCTATTTGTTTGAAAAAAAAAATTGTAATTCGTGTGGCACGAATCCCAAAAGTTTTGGTTTCACTAAAACTTGAAACTTTTGGGAAATTCGGAAGTGATTTGTGCAAAATCCATTCACTTATCTCTAATTACCACCAAATTAAGACTAAATAATAACACCATGCAGTAGTGTATGCAGTCTGCAAAGTATTATCACACCGCAGACTATGCAAATCAATACAAGGCCCAGTTCACACTAAGTTTTCTTACGCTGATTTTGACGCGGAAACCGCGTCAGAATCAGCTCCAAAGAAACAGACGAAACCGCCTCCCATTGATTTCAATGGGAGGCGGAGGCGTTTTTTTTCCACTTCAACTTTTAGTCGATTGTGGTAAAAACAAAATCGGCATGCTCGTTCTTGCCGCGCTTATGCCTCTGACCTTCCATTGAAATCAATGGGAGGCAGAGAAAGCATTTTTCGTAGGGTTTTTTGCTACGGGTGAAAAACGCAGCGAAAATCACAGCAACAAATTAAAGTGTGAACAGGGCTTTACATTCAGCATCAAAAGGACCAGAACTGCAGCTTGAGGACACATTTTGACTGCGACGTGTGAACCAGAGTTATACAACAGGGGACAGGAGATTTTCATATTCATTAGGCTGGGTTCACATGCCGTGGTAAAAAATGCATTTTTTTTACCGCACCATTTTGCCGTGATTTTCCAAAAAGCGCGTCCAAAACGGTACGGTTTTGCTGTGATATTCAGAAAAATTGTGGGAAAATGGCGCGGTTATGCCGTGATTTTCGGAAAATTACTGCATAAGGCCTTATTCACATAAACGTGTTATACGTTATTCGCACGGACCTATGTAAGTGAATGGGGCCATTCAGACTGTCAGTGTTTTTCACGCAGCGTATGTGCGCTGCGTAAAACTCACGACATGTCCTATACTTGCGCATGTTTCGCGCAGCACGCACCCATTGAAGTCAATGGGTGCGTGCAAATCGCGCACGACACATGGAAGCACTTCCGGGTGCCGCGCGTGATTCGCGCAACAGTAGTAAAAAGAATGAATGAAAACAGAAAAGCACCTCATGCTTTTTTGTTTGTAAACATAAAAACAGAGTGTCATAATGATGCCGGCTGTGCGAAAATCACGTAGCCACGCACCATATGCTAATGCCACACAGACCTTTTGCGCATGCAAAACGCAACGTCCGTGTGAATAAGGCCTAATGGTGCCCTTTTGCCGTGATTTTCGGAAAATCGCGGCAAAATGGTGCGGTAAAATTACATATTGACCGTGGCATGTGAAACCAGCTGTAATGACGGGGTAAGGCGACAGACAGGTGAGCCCTAATCTACCAGCCACTCAGTCCCTGCCTACTTACACGACCCGTCCTAGGCGACGGCGTACAACTGGGCGACGGTCCCTACGCTCAATACGTGCACGAGAGACAAACAGACAAGGGTACACAGAAGCTACGGGAAATGGGGCAGTTGCCCACGGCAACACCGTGAGCAACAAGAGTAGTGAACGAGCCGAGTCAAACCAGGAGTGTACGAGGTACCAAACGCAGAGCAGGAGAGTAGTCAGTAAAGCCAGGGTTAAAATGAAGCTGAGGTCAATAGTACAAGCAGGAACAGCAGAGCCAGGAAACCAGACAGAATCACAGGCAAAGGAAGAGCAGGAAATGAAGGTATAAATAGACTGAGGGCGGGAGCTAGAATCGTCTGGCCGGGCTGTGATAGGTTCTCCCACTCCTCAGCCTACCAGCCTGAGTGGTAGCAGATGGAGTCACTCTATCAGACCTAGGAGCAGATGCAGACTGATTAATCATGGGCGTCAACACAGAAGCTGTGTCTGGCAGATCCTTTACACCAGCCTTATGAATGCGGCAAATTTTTTGAACTTTTCTTCTCACCTGTCCCAGCACATTAAATATAATCAGACATTGCCCCCCAACATTTCTCTTACTTTTAGTAGTATGTTGCAGCCTAGGCTCCTTCACTCTCTCCTGTAGTTTTCCTGCATTAACTTGCAGGGCTGCCCTCTCGTTATGGCTCCACCCACTGTCACTCCATTGGTTCTCCCATAGATGCAAGAGGACCTGCTGATTGGATAAATGCCTGTCAGGTAAGGAGACTGACAGGCTCTCATCCAATCAGCAATTCCAAGAGGCACAGTGTGCTGCATGCAGGAGAGCCGGCAGCCAGAGGTATGAGGGCACCCCACTGACTGACCGGCCCACCGGGAATCTTCCTGGTACGTTATATTGCCAATCCGCCCTTGCCTGTAGGGTACAAGGGCATGCAATGAAGCCACAATGGACACAGTCAGTGAAATTTCCTGATGTGTCCCCTTTAAGGCCACAGAACAGGTGTTGATGCCATAGGTAGGGGCATAGGATCATAGTGAAATCAAAAAGGGTGCTGGTCTGTCAAATTGAGAGCCGAGACTGGCTACTGCAATACGGCCATGGCAGCTGCACCTATAAGCAGGAGTGGCCCATGACAGAGGCGTGGTGTGTCCCTTTTAAGGTGCCATAGCAGTTGATTATGCCGCAAGCATTATATCACAGGGGCTGACGTCATCAGGGGTCTTGTAAGTGCCATCGCTTGACATGTTCCCTTTAAGGCCCTAAAATAGGTAGTGCACACGTACGTCCTATAGAATTGAGCTCTAGGGCCCCCCAAATCTGCCGGAGAGCTACGGGGGTTGCACCTGGAAGCAGGTGTTGTCCCCTTTAAGGCTCCATAGAATTTAACGTTGTTGCAAGCCTAATCTCAGTCACATCCAACATCACTGCCTTGGTAAGGTTATCTTTTATGACATGTTCAGGTGGCTTGTCAGGGACATGGGCCAGTGGATCCCCTTTAGGGCACTAGTGCATGTGGTGACGTCAGAAAGTTAATGACATCACAAGGGTGATAAGGTTCACTACCCGTAACATTACCTGATGTGTCCTCTTTAAGGGTCCAAAACAGGTTATGATGTCACAGGTGGTGATTTGATGGGTGGTGACGTCAAAAGGGGAACCAGTCCTATAAATCCAGTGCTAGTACCCGGAGTTTCGAAACAGCTGCGACAAATGCACCAGGGAGGAGGGTTGGTCCATGATGGAGGTGTGATGCTACCTCTTTAAGTCTCCACAGAGGTTAATGTCGTGAGGTTGTCAAGGGCATGGACAGGTGTGTAGGGCACTAGTGCACGTGATGATAGGGTGCATCACTTGAGTATGACATTGTAAGGGGCAATGTCAGTGAATTTGGCCCCAGAATGAGTAATGATGTCACAGGTCATGACATCACAAAGTGTATGTGGCAGGCAATAATGTCACAGGAGGTGAAGGGTCCATAAATTGAGCATCAGGACCCACAGGTTTCAGACAAGCACAGTGGCTACATCTGGGAGCAGGAGTAGCGTATGTGTGAGGGATGGTGCGTCCTCTTTAAGCATCCATTGCAGATGATGAATATAAATCTTGGATGGATTTATGATGTGTAGGTCATTGGCAAATATATGCAGTCATTTTTACACTAACATATGGCATGATGAAATAAGTCGCTTTTTAGTGTCATTTGCACTTGAAAACTTGGCTAACTGATGACTAAGCAAATAGTGTCAACAGTTAAAGAAGAGGCTGGACGGCAGCACGGAGGGCTTAAGGGGAAGCCTCCATGACTGCCATAGGAGGGAAGAGAACCAATAGGGGAAGAGGTAGTTGGGAGAGGGGAGGGGATGGGGGGAGTTACCTGTTCTTCCCGCTGTTTTCGGCATTGAGCCGGAAGCAGCGGGAGGAACAACAGGTAGATAGCTGAGCTCCCACTGTTAGTTTTCTTACCTCCCGTGGCAGTGTTAGGATGGCTTCCCCGGCCGCATTGCTCGAGCAGCTGCAGGCTGCAGCGGCGTTCCATGATCCGGGCTGGCTGGAGGAAACAGTTGCAGCGCTGGCCCGGATCCCTCAGGCAGGCCCGTCGCGCTCTTTGTCGGCAGCCGGCAGGGAGGCGCCCCCTTCCCCCACTCTTTTCACGGACGTTAATGTCACCACAGCAGGGGGAGAGATAATCCCCGCGGCCCCTGCTACAATAAAGCAGGTGGCGTCGTCGGGAGCGGTGGCTCAGGCCAGGTCACCACGCCGCTCCCGGCGGTCCCGTCCACCAGAGCGTCTGAGCCCAGACATGGCCCCGCGGGCTCGGCGTCGCAGGGGGAGCCCTTCTAAGGACGCTGCAGGCCAGGTTGCGGGGATGGGCGCCTCTTCCCAGGGCCTGCATCCTGGCAGGAATCCCCAGCTGTGACGGGGCTTGGCGGCTAACAGGGAGTCGCAGGCCGGGCTCCCGATCAAACCCCCGCCTTCAGCCACAGTATGCAGTGTGCAATCCACGGCCGCCCCGCATGGTGATGTACCGACCAGGGGGCAGGCTTCCTCGAGATCGTCGGGGAGGACGACAAGATCAACGCCGACGTCGAGGCAACAAGTTCGGTCGGAGGTTTGGATCCCTACAGTCGGGCGGCAGGTGGCCGGCCCTTTGGTCAGCATGTCGGGGTCCCCATGTCGTAGATGTCGGTGTGAGAACCAGTCAGCACCAAGAGAAGATTTGGAAGATGGAGAGCTGGATGAGACGCAGCGCGGTCAGGATTTTCCGGCTGGCGGGAATACAGCGCCTGGGCAGCCCGGTGAGTGTGTAACTCCAACGTTACCGTATCCAGCAATTTTCATGTCGGGTTGTGAGGGGGGGTTAGCAAGCGCGGAAGTTGCGGCTGTTGATAGTGGTGTAGTCGGGCGCGATGGCTTAGCTGATTTGGTGGGTTGTTTGCGCGAGTTAGTGGGGCGTTTAGATAGGGCAGCGGCCCCTGTAGTTCCTGTAGTGTCCCCGGCGGTGGTATGGGAAGGTCAGCGTGATGTATTGCCGCGGTCCGTGAGTAGTAATGTTTTGGGGGTGTCAAAAGAAGCGGTAGCGGTGTCGGTTCAAACTGAGGCGCAGAAGGATGGGGATAGAATTAGGCTTGATGATCGCGCACGGGGGGAGGTGTATGTCTGTTTTGAAGGTCCGTTAGGTGCTCACTTGAAGCAGGAGGTGAGTGACCGTATTTGGAAAGATGAATATGTGGAGATATTTTCTCTTCTGCCGCTTGCAAAGTTCAATTTGGATAAAAGCAAGCGGGATGAGAGTAAAAAAGAGGAGGAGGAACGCCGGCGGTATAGGCTTATTCCGCAGACGTTCGTGAACTGGTCGCAAGCTTTCGCTATTCTGGCGAGCGTGATCGGAGAAAAGGCGCCGGAAAACTGCTCGGCGTTGTTCTGTTATTTCGATGCCATTGGAGAGGCGTATAGGGCGTATGGTGGGCAGGCGTGGTTGAGGTATGATGAGCAATTTCGGCAGCGAAAAGCGGTTCGGCCGGCGATCCGGTGGGATCAAAAAGATATTGCGCTGTGGTTAAGGGTTACGGCCCCAGTTAAGCAGTCCTTTCCCGGGAGCGTTGGCCAAGGAGGTCAGTCGGGTCAGTCCGGACAGGGTTCCGCTTCAAAGCTGGATTTCTGCTGGCAGTTCAATGAGGGCCAGTGTAAGTTCGGGGCCTCATGCAAATTTAAACATGTCTGTTCGGAGTGTAACGGGTCCTCTCATGGGGCTGCAAAATGTATGCGGAAAGGGAAACGGTCAGGTCCTCATTCCTCCTCCGCTGGTCAAGGGTCGGTCTCAGGTGAGGGTGGAAAGAATGGCACCGTATCTAGCTGAATATCCGGATAGGGCTGCAGCCAAGTTAATTTTGGAGGGGTTTTCGTTTGGTTTTGTTATTCCCCCTCCTCCGTATGAGGTGCCGGTTACGCGGCGTAATCTTAAGTCGGCTTATTTGCACTCGACGGTGGTTTCAGAAAAACTGTTAAAAGAAGTTTCGTTGGGGCGCATGGCCGGTCCTTTTGTTGAGCCTCCGGTTGTGGATTTGGTTGTATCCCCCTTGGGAATCGTGCCGAAACGGGAGCCGCATAAATTCCGTTTGATTCACCATTTGTCGTTTCCCAGGGGAGCGTCGGTTAATGAGGGGATAGATCATGATTTATGCTCGGTGGTGTACACGTCATTTGACAGAGCGGTGGCGTTGGTGCGAGAGGCGGGACAAGGGGCGTTGCTGGCAAAAACAGACATTGAGGCGGCTTTTCGTTTGCTGCCTGTACATCCAGAAAGCCAACGGCTGTTGGGTTGCTTCTGGAACGGGGGGTTTTACGTCGACAGGTGTCTTCCAATGGGGTGTTCTCTTTCATGCGCATACTTTGAGGCGTTTAGTAGTTTTGTGGAATGGGTGACGAAGGGTGTAGCGGTTGTGGACTCGTTGATACACTATCTGGATGACTTTTTGTGTGTTGGCCCTAGCGGTTCTTCGGTTTGTGGTAACCTATTGTATTGCTTGCAGAAGGTTGCGTTGGATTTCGGAATTCCGTTGGCACCGGAAAAAACTGAGGGCCCAGTTTCCACCATCTGTTTTTTAGGGATCGCGATTGATTCAGTCGCTATGGAGTGCAGGCTGCCTGAGGATAAATTACGTCCATTGAGGCAGGAGGTGAGGCGGGCCTGCCGACTAAAAAAGATCACGTTGCGCGAACTCCAGTCGCTGCTGGGGAAGTTGAACTTTGCCTGTAGGATTATGCCAATGGGCAGAATTTTTAGTAGGCGCTTGGCGGCAGCGACGGCGGGTATCAGGGCTTCCCATTATTTTGTGAGGCTTGGTGGGGAACACAAGGCAGACCTGCAGGTATGGGATGAGTTCCTTGGGCAGTATAATGGTAGATCGTTGTGGATGTCCCCGGTGCAAGAAATGAGTGACGTGGAGTTGTTTACGGATGCGGCAGGGTCCGGGGGTTTTGGCGCATATGCGGGGGGTCAATGGTGTGCGGGGAGCTGGCCGGACAGCTGGGTAAGCAGTGGGCTGACACGAAATCTGGCCCTGCTCGAGCTGTTTCCCATCGTGGTTGCAGCGACCATTTGGGGGGACAGGCTCAGGGATAAAAAGGTTCGTTTTCATTGTGATAACATGGGAGTGGTGTTAGCAATTAATAACTTATCGGCATCATCTCCACCGGTGGTTCAGGTGCTGCGTCATCTAGTGTTGTTGTGCTTGTCGCTAAACGCGTGGGTGGTGGCGGTGCATGTGCCAGGGGTGTCCAACTGTATTGCTGATGCTCTTTCTCGCTCACAGTGGGATCGCTTTCGTCAATTGGCACCGGGAGCGGATGCGTCCGGCTTGGCGTGCCCGGAACATCTCTGGGAGCTGGTTTCGGTCCCGTGGAAGGGTTGATTGAGCGGTCTTTTATTAAACCGAAAAGAAAAAACTCGACATAATCATATTATATCAAAATATTTTTATTTTTACTTTATTAAACATCAATAAATACAAACCATACAAAATTAACCCCCTCCCAAGTATATACTATAGACATATAAAAAATATAATTAAAAGAAAGTGTACCAGGTTCACAAAATACAGTATCAAAAATAGTTATATATAGAGAATAATTCCTCCCAATAGAGAATCACATCCCAGGTAAGTAATAGCTTATATCATGTATATGAATATCAGACTGACAGGTCCCTCCAAACAGTAAAGTATAGCAACCATGCTTAAGATAATGGAGACCTAATCAGAAACAAGTTATAGGCAGTTAGAGATAGAACAAAATACCTGTTGAGGACATGATACTGGTGGGATAGGACACCTGGACACCAAGCACCTCGACGCGCGTTTCGCAACCTTCGTCAGGAGGTTGATTGAGCGGTCGCTGGCTAAGGCGACTTGGAACGCTTATTCGGCTTGTTGGCAGCAATGGGAGGATTGGGTAAGAGTATTGGGCAACGTCTGTACGGAGCAAGACAGGTTGGTGGCATTGTTGTATTGGTTGGGTGATGCTTGGGAGGCGGGGTTTTCGCTGGCTAAGGTAAATCGTTTCGTGGCAGGTCTGGCGTTCGCTCTCAAATTACGGGGTTTCCATGATGTATCCAAGCATTTTCTAGTGAAGCAGGCGTTGAAAGGATTGCGGAGAGGCAGGGCTGAAGCGGATCAGAGGCGACCGGTGTCTTTTGCCCTCCTTGGTTCACTGGGCGCATCGCTGGGGGCTGTTTGCAAGTCACCTTATGAGGTAGAGTTGTTTAGGTTGGCTTTTTCCCTCGCGTTTTTTGGCACGCTCCGAATTGGGGAGTTGGTCTCTCCTAGTAAGGCTAAGGCTGGGGGGTTGCGACAGGCGGATGTTGGTCTTTATCGGGATAGACTCGAGTTGTTGGTGCGGCGGTCTAAGACTGATCAGTTGGGTCGCGGTAAGCGGATAGTGTTGTTTGCTCTCCCTGGTTCAATGATGTGTCCAGTCGCTTGCATGGGTGCGTTCAGGCCGGTGGGAGTGGTGCCGGAGTCGCCATTGCTCCGTCATGAGAATGGCGCGTTTTTGTCTAAGTATCAATTTGATGCAATATTCAAAAAATGCTTGGCTGTGGTTGGGGTGGGGGACGGGTGCTACTCGTCTCACTCGTTCAGAATTGGCGCGGCTACGGAAGCTGGGCGTTGGGGATTGGATGACGAGGGCGTGCGGCGCATTGGCCGCTGGGAGTCCAATAGGTTTAGGTCTTACGTGCGCCCTCATTTGTTATGATTTGTATGTTGTTTCTGATGATATGTGAGTTTCTTGTCCTTTCTTTCAGATCATCGCCCATGTTTGGTCTGGCTGTTAGGACATTCTTTTGTGCACTGGGGGGCTCTGCGGGCGGATGTGCGCCCCGATGGCCGCCTGCTTCGCATTCCGCGTCAGGATGCGGTGTTACATTGGTTGGGATTTCGAGGTATGTTATGGAGCCGGGTATTGGCCGAGTTTCAAACATATGCTCGCCTGGATAGAGTCCCGGAGGTTTTGGTGTTACATGTTGGGGGGAATGATCTAGGGGTACGCCCCTTTCGTGAGCTAGTGCGGGATATAAAGCATGATTTGCTGTGTTTGTGGGCGTCTCATCCGTCCTTGATGATTGTTTGGTCGGACATAGTTCCGAGGAAGGCTTGGCGCCTGGCACGGTCGGTGGAAAGGGTCAACAAGGCCCGCATTAAGGTGAATCGGGCGGTGTCATGATTTGTTGCCAAGAATGGGGGCATTTGTGTTCGTCACAGGGATCTGGAGTCCGGGGTTGGGAACTATTGGCGTAGTGATGGGGTGCATTTGACCGAGGTTGGAATTGATCTGTGGAGCTTGGCCTTAGCAGAAGGAATTGAGAGGGCGGTGGTGGTGTGGAGGAACTCACAGGCTTAAGGTAGTCAAGGCCTGTTTCGCTGTGGCGGGGGGAGTCCTTGAGGTTGGTCAGTACAAAATGGTGGGGGGGTTGCATCGGGGGTATGCGTCCCCCAAAACGGTAGATCATTTGAAGACTTCATAGGGTGTTACCCCTTTGAAGTGGTCTTCTGGTGGAAAGTATATCATTTGAAGACTTCATCGGGTGTTATCCCTTTGAAGTGGTCTTCTGGTGGTTGGAGCCATCTGCAGAGGTGAGCAGTGCTTCCGAGCTGGTTTACGGCTGGAGGTAAAGAGTTGGTGGTGGTTTGCAGATGGCTAATTTAAAGGAAAAAGATTTGGTTTTAAAATGGCTTCAAGGACTTCCCCTGCTCTGTTAAAGTATTAAAATATGTTTATGGTTAATTCTGATTCTGACCCATGTTGGGTCATGTGAATTAGAAGTGGAGTTATCCGAATGTTTCAGATTAAATTGCATTTAAATAATGTAAATAAATAAACGGCTGCTGTGGCCAATTTCATATCCAACCTCGGTTGTCACGTGTCGTTATTGGGAGATGGGCAGGAGAAAAAGGGGAACAGGTTCATTAGGTAAAACATGGCATGACTCTACTTAGGCCAGTCAAGAAGAGGCTGGACGGCAGCACGGAGGGCTTAAGGGGAAGCCTCCATGACTGCCATAGGAGGGAAGAGAACCAATAGGGGAAGAGGTAGTTGGGAGAGGGGAGGGGACGGGGGGAGTTACCTGTTCTTCCCGCTGTTTTCGGCATTGAGCCGGAAGCAGCGGGAGGAACAACAGGTAGATAGCTGAGCTCCCACCCTCACGCCCTTAAGTAGGGGTTGGCCTGGGGATCGGTGTGGTTATGATTTTGTTATTTGATTTATGTTGTATAATTTCATAACTTGTGTTTCTCATTTTCTTTTGAGCAGGTTCGGATGTCATGGCAGCTGGCGGGGGGAGTCCTTGAGGTTGGTCAGTACAAAATGGTGGGGGGGTCGCATCGGGGGTATGCGTCCCCCAAAACGGTAGATCATTTGAAGACTTCATAGGGTGTTACCCCTTTGAAGTGGTCTTCTGGTGGAAAGTATATCATTTGAAGACTTCATCGGGTGTTATCCCTTTGAAGTGGTCTTCTGGTGGTTGGAGCCATCTGCAGAGGTGAGCGGTGTTTCCGAGCTGGTTTACGGCTGGAGGTAAAGAGTTGGTGGTGGTTTGCAGATGGCTAATTTAAAGGAAAAAGATTCGGTTTTAAAATGGCTTCAAGGACTTCCCCTGCTCTGTTAAAGTATTAAAATATGTTTATGGTTAATTCTGATTCTGACCCATGTTGGGTCATGTGAATTAGAAGTGGAGTTATCCGAATGTTTCGGATTAAATTGCATTTAAATAATGTAAATAAATAAACGGCTGCTGTGGCCAATTTCATATCCAACCAAGGTTGTCACGTGTCGTTATTGGGAGATGGGCAGGAGAAAAAGGGGAACAGGTTCATTAGGTAAAACATGGCATGACTCTACTTAGGCCAGTCATGTCCCAAAAGCAGAAACAAAGGGTTTGCTATAAGGCTTTGATTTTCTGTGCAATAAATGCATTCTGTGCATTAGAGCAGCTGTTCCTTCGTTTTTTTTTTTGCAGTTATGGCATTATATAAAATTGTTTATCCATGTCTTTGCTAACAATGTATGTGGAAACGTCACTTACCTAGATTCACTCACAAACCACTAAAGCCATTTAAACTTACAAAAACAAATCATCTATAAACTCAAGGTAAATGTATAACTGTTTGAGCCATTTACCATAAATTACATATTTCCTAATGGATTATATAATGAAAATAACCCTTTCAATGGTGCGGAAAGGCCTCGTAAGGCCATCCCACAAATCTAATTTTCTCAGCTGCTCTAATTATACAAGGCAGGGTTCATTGTCTGGCACACAATAAATCTGAAATCATTAACATATTCGGTTGTTAACAGAACTCCCCTGCCAGCACATCCAGTGCCATCTGCCGGGTTATTGACAGGACTGTCAGGGGGGGTAGGGTGGCAAGAGTAGAGAAAGCAGTGGGTCTTAAAAGAGATGCTTGGCAAGAGGCCAGCTAGCCTTAGGTCTGTGCTCAGATGCTTTCGATGACAGCTGTTCTTCCACAGACCTAATGCTGCTGCTGGTAAACAAGTGCCTGCTGCATTGGTACAATGGAACTGGTGAAAGATAAGGTACATGGGATCATGGTAAAGTACAGACAGATCTCACTTCATAAAAGTCTGTATATCAGGCCCAGCGCAAATCTTTTATTTTTCTCTTGGACTAAAAGCAGAAACATCTATTTATGTTATCGGCTATTGGAGAGGTTTTCTGACCATTATTTGAACATGGGATTGGCTAGCACGGGACACAATGCCATTTTGCCTCTTTAATCATCTCTATGTATTCTTCCAGGGGTTCTTACCGTATTAACTAAT
The DNA here is from genome assembly GCF_050947455.1 of Rhinoderma darwinii. Taxonomy (NCBI): domain Eukaryota; kingdom Metazoa; phylum Chordata; class Amphibia; order Anura; family Rhinodermatidae; genus Rhinoderma; species Rhinoderma darwinii. The sequence continues at coordinate 295,033,283 of NC_134689.1, read as the reverse complement.
GACGCACTATCACTATCATAATTAATATTATACATCAAGTTTTGGGGAATACGTTTCAAAAGATTGATTTATGTTCCAGAATTGTGTTCCTATCCCAAATAGAATACAGAGCAATCCACTCATTCACAATGCAATTTCCTTTTTTTTATGTGGCCTGGTTTAACAGCCCCAATGCTGTTTAAGCGTGGGAGGTGGTGACTATTGGGTTCGGTCCCTTTAAGGGATTTACCCAGCAGTCTGGGTTCCCAGGTTCGGTGGGGTTTTAGAAGGGTTAAGGGTGGGCCGGGCCCTCCCATCCTTATAAATAGTGTTTCCCACCCTTATAAATAGTGTTTCCCAGGGGAGTCACTTCCTCTCTGACTCCTCTCAGGACTTTGGAAGGTAATCTAGAGACTAAAGACTGATCACCTACATACCTGGTAGACTAGATATGGCTGATGCTGCATTGACGGCTCTCCTGAAGGAGAAGATTGATAGGGAGGGAGCTGGCTGGCTCTCTTCCCTGCTCGTTCCCCCCCCATGTCTGCCGTCTGAGGTGGCTGGGCGGGCAGAGAGTAGACGGGCAGGCAGAGAGTAGACGGGCGCGGCCTGCGTGGCACTACTGTCCCCCCTCCCACCTGAGTCCTTCTCCTGCTCTGCCTCGTCAGAGAGGCAGAGCGCCTTCTAGAAACTCCCGGGTGCTGTCTAACACAGCTCCGGCGGCGGAGGTTGCCGTACAACGTGACCGCTCTGCATTAGCTGCAGAGCGGCGTAGGGACCAGCAGGGAATCGCAAGAGCGCTTTCCCCTGCTGGTAGTGTAAATACTGTAGAGAGCGGGGTCACACATGAGGCTCCCAAGGAGCAACAGGTGGTAAAGCCGTCCGGCCGTTTAGCTAGGTGGTTTGGGCGTGGTAAGGCTGCGCCACTGTTTTTGTTCGTCGGGCCAGTTGATTCACCGGTTTGTTTATCTACGTTAGAATGTCTTCGTTATTTCATGTGCCTCTTCGGGGTCCCTTAAGCGGAAGGAAAAACGGAGGGACCCACCACTTGTTTGTCTTTCCTCGGTATCATGATTGATACGGAGAGAATGATCCTTTGCTTACCTAAAGGATCATTCTCTGCAAATTTGTATAGGTACATGCCTTCGGGTTAAAAAGGTGACTTTAAAGAATCTACAATCCCTGTTGGGCCAGCTGGCCTTTGCATGTCGCATATTTCCTATGGGTAGAGTTTTTTCACGTCGTTTGTCGTTAGCGACAGCGGGAGATAAACAGCCCCATCATTTTGTGCGGTCGTCAGCAGCCTTGAAGGATGATTTACGGATGTGGAACACCTTTTTGTCCGAGTATGATGGTGTAACGTCGGGGTAGGGAGACGGACAGATGAGCCCAAATCTACCCGCCACTCAGTCCCTGCCTACTTGCACAGTCCGTCCTAGGCGACGGCGTACAACTGGGCGACAGTCCCTACGCTCACTATGTGCACGACAAACAAAACAAGACAAGGGAACACAGAAGCAAGGGAAGAGGGGCAGTTGCCCACGGAAAACCGTGAGCAACAGAGTAGTGAACGAGCCAAGTCAAACCAGGAGAGTACGCGGTAGCAAAAGCAGAACAGGAGAATAGTCAGTCAAGCCAGGGTCAATATGAAGCAGAGATCAATGGTAATAGCAGGAACAGCAGGGCCAGGAAACACAAGAATCACAGGCAAAGGACAAGCAGCAAATGAAGGTATAAATAGACCAAGGGCGGGAGCTAGAATCGTCTGGCCAGGCTGTGATAGGTTCTCCCACTCCTCAGCCTACCAGCCTGAATGGTAGCAGATCGAGTCACTCTATGAGACCTAGGAACAGATGCAGACTGATTAACCACGGGCGTCGACACAGAAGCTGTGTCTGGCAGATCCTTTACAGATGGGCTCTCATGTTTTCCTGAACGTGAGAAGTGCAATTCTGATTTTGAGTTATTCACGGTCCCGCTGGGTCTTTGGGTTATGGTGCGATTTTTGGCTCAAAATGGTCGTCCCACCAGTGGCCCCGGGATTGGGTAGAAAGATGCCTTAGCAAGGATTTGACACTTCTTGAGTTATTCCCGTATTCAGTGTCATTTCGCTGGAGATATGAGGCGGCGATATGCGTAATAAAAGGATATTGTTTTGGTCCGATAATGAGAGCACTGTCGTGGCAATTAATAAACTTACCTCAGGTTCTCCGCCAGTCTTGGCTTTGTTACGGCATCTGGTGTTTCTGTGTTTATCTTTTAATATGGTTGTTAAGGCATGTCATGTGCCTGGTGTATGTAACGAGATTGCTGATTTTTTGTCTCGTTTCCAGTGGCATCATTTCAGGGACCTGCACCCTCTGGCGGACCTGGAGGGTTACCCATGCCCCTCTTTCCTTTGGGATCTGCCGGTGAACATTTAATACCATTGGTCCAGTCCTCGGTTGCTCCGGCGACTTGGAGCGGTCACGGTAAGGCTTGGCGCGAATGGTTATCTTGCACGAAAGGGGATGTACCTCTTTCTCCTCAAAATTGCCATGTCATCACAGTCGCTTACTTGTCCACGGGAGTTGTTCAAAAATGGTTGTCTGGTGTAGCTTTTGCTTTTAAGTTGCTGGGCTTGGCGGACGCCACTAAGAGTCCGGTTTTTTCTTTGATACTATGGGTATGGAAAAAAGAAAAGCCATCGGTTGATATGCGTAGGCCAATTTCCTTTTCCCTATTGCGGTGGCTAGTAGATAGCGCAGCGCTAGCCTTCACGTCCTCGTATGAGATTTTATTGTTTCAATGTGCTTTTATGTTAGCTTTCTTTGGCGCTTTGCGTATAGGAAAATTAGTTTCCCCTTCGCGGGTGCGGGTGGGGGGGCCTTCTTAGGGAGGATGTTGTGTTGCTGCATTATTCGGTTAGTGTTAGGGTTAGTCGGTCCAAAACGGATATATATGAACAGGGCCCTTGGTTGGCCATTTTTAAGCTCCCTTCCTCCTTGTGCCTTGTGGACATTATTTCAAGGTATGTTGCTGTTCGTCCCATAGATCTTGGGTTTTTGCTCCATGGCGATGGTACACCTTTCACAAAGTTTCAGTTTACAAATGTTTTTAAGAAATGTTTGGGTCTCGCCGGAGTTAATCCATCTGAATTTGGTACCCACGTGTTCCGCATTGGCGCGGCGACGGTAGCAGAGTCTGGGGGTATGTCAGATTCGGAAGTTAAAAGGTTGGGTTGTTGGAAGTCGGAAGCTTTTCGGCATTATGTTCGTCCTCATTTATTGGCTTGATAATTGTTTTCTTTTCTTTCAGGTTTCAAGAGGCCTATAGTGTGACTGCTGGGCCACTCCTACATTTATTGGGCCGCACAACGGGCTTTGTATCAGCCTGGGGGTACCAGTCTTGGTTTCCTGCAAGCAGAGGCTGCTTGGAAGGTTTTAGGGGCCTTAAATGGCTCAAGGTTCTCCCTGAAGTAGTTGCTTTGAGCAAAGTTTCGCACGGGTCTACGGTTTTGGTGGGGCATGCTGGAGGGAATGACCTCTGCTCGGTTAGAGTGGCTGAGCTCATTTCTTTTATCAGGGCTGATTTGGAACGTTTTTCTACTTTTTTCCCTGAATTGATCATAGTGTGGTCAGAAATAGTTCCCAGAGTTCTTTGGAATGGTGCTTGCAACCATTCGGCCATAGAAAGAGCAAGACATATGGTCAACATGCGAGTGTCTCGTCATGTTCGGTCCAACGGCGGGGTGGTGATACATCATCGCCAGTTGGAAGGGGATAATAAGGGTCTGATGTTGCAGGATGGTGTCCACTTAAATGACATAGGTCTGGACATCTTCTTGTCAGGTCTTCAGGATGCGATTGATAGGGCCCTTTTTCTTTTGGCTGGTGGGGGTAGGAGCTTGGTATAGGGGCGGTGTGGAGGGACCTTGTCCATTCAGTCTAGGGTCTATGGGAGAACAGCCACCTGCCGTATCAACAAAGACGTGCCCACCGCGTCTGCCGAGCTGACGGTATTTGCAGCAAGTTCAAGATCTTCCGGTGTTAGCTGCGGACAAGGTTTTTTCCCCCATGCTTTAATAAAGCTGTGGCCTACCCTCACTTTTATACCCACACTGAGTCTCCTGTGTCATTTATTTTAGTTTGGGAAGACAGCCCCTTTTTTTTTACTATCCCGGTAGTCTGTCACCAGATTCTCAAATCCCTATCTCCTATTGCATGTGATCGGCGCTGCAATGTAGAAAACAGTAACGTTTTTTTTTTTTTAAACTTTCATTTTTGGCCAAGTTATGAGCTATTTTATATATATATGCAAATGAGGTTTTAAATGGACAACTGGGCGTGTTTTTTTTCGTATGTCCAACTGGGCGTGTATTGTGTTTTTAACTGGGCGTGTTTACTTGTTTTACTAACTGGGCGTTGTGAATAGAAGTGTATTATGCTGACGAATCAGTGACCAGGCTGGAGGTCATGTGTATTCATTATCAGGACACTTGTGTATGTGGCTGCACATCGTTCTAGTAAGAACACTATGTGCTGTGTAAATGAATGGAGAGGAGTGCATGATGCTGATTGGTCACTGATTCGTCAGCATCATACACTCCTCTCCACAATGCCCAGTTAGTAAAACAAGTAAACACGCCCAGTTAAAAACACAATACACGCCCAGTTGGACATACGAAAAAAAACACGCCCAGTTGTCCATTTCAAAGCTAATTTGCATGTATATAAAATAGCTCATAACTTGGCCAAAAATGAACGTTTTTAAAAAAAACAAAACGTTACTGTTATCTACATTGCAGCGCCGATCACATGCAATAGGAGATAGGGATTTGAGAATCTGGTGACAGAGCCTCTTTAAACTGCTGAAATTGATGTCTTCTGAATTTGTATCTACCAGGTTTCCACAATTGCAATTCATCACAGTTCGGCCACTTTCACAAGGGTGTATTTTGGTCAGTATAACCTATCTACAGCATTGGCCCCTCAATCGGGACCCCAACTAATTACTAGCATAAGGGACCAGAGCAACCAGCAAGTCCACGATGTGAGGGAGTTGTATGGTGCGGCAGCTGTGTATGTGCGCTGCTGCTCCATACAACTCTACGGGAGATATTGAAACAGCGAGACACTATTTATGAACCATATCGTGCCCATATAAACAGTTCCATTCTTGCCCCATTAATGTCATACAGTGCACTTTTGGTTCCAAGCAGTGATCCTTTACTGATTAGTGTCCTACAATGCCCCTTACTGCCAAACTGTACCATCATAATGCCATACAGTGCCCTTTTACTGTTACACTCATAAGTTCTATATAGTGCAATATAGTATCACACAGTGTCCATAAGTGCGATAAGTCACACCCCACACTTTTACTCACCTATACTTATTCCCAAGTCTCTTCTGATTGTGGCCTGTGTAGCAATGTCATTGTGCTAAATGGCATCTAGAGATGTGGTGCAAAGTTGTGGGAAATGGACTCCGGGATACCTTTGCACCTGCCAAGGGCTGGTTACGAACACAATATAGAGCTCTGAAGTGCTAACATGTAAGATATATGTTTACTAGATTTACTAATGCTAAGATTTAGGCCACATGCACACGACGGTAAAAATCTATTGTTCACGGAAACGTCCCGTTATATTCAGGAAGGTGTCCGGGCCGTAGAAGTGTATCGCTAAAGATAGGATATGTCCTATCTTTTCCTTTTTATGGTTCGTGCTCCCATACTTTGTATGGGAGTACAGGCCGAAAATACGGACAGCTGTCAGCAGCTGTTGCCCGCAATCACGGCAAGTGTAAACTTAGGCCAGGCTCATTCACATCTAACTGAATTGTCCAATCTGCTCCCTAGCTCTCACCGCTATCCATCCAGGCTGGTAAGCCACAGTACATGTTGAAGAAGAAGCCACCCCTTGCGTACCTTCGCCGTAATAGTACGTCGCTGGCCGCTTATTCCAGCGTACCTTCGCCATACTATTACGGCGCAGGAATAAACTGTCACTATGTGAAATCACATAGTGACATAACAGCGGCGGCAGCTGTCATTGACACTAACCGTCTCTGCTACCGGCCTGGGGACCAATTAGCAGTCCCCAATGCCGGCGATTGCTGTGATTGGTCAGTCTCTGAAGACTGACCAATCACAGCCGTCTGTGACGTCGTCTGCAGGAGAAAGCTCCTGTCACTTTCTCTGATCTCCTCACTTTTGTGAGATCCGTGAGGAGATCAGAGAAAGCGGTGTAAAAAAAAAACAAAACACTACTTTTATTAACCCCTTCCCGAAAATGGGCGTATAGTAACGCCCTGAGGATGAAGGGGGCACAGGAGCTGTGCTCGCTCCATCTTCATCGGATGTCGGCTGTAATATACAGCCGACATCCCACTGCAACTACAGCGATCACTGTCCTCTCCGATCGCTGTAGTTTAACCCCCTAAATGCCACTGTCAATAGCGACAGCGGCATTTAAGTGATTGATACAGAGGGAGGGGGCTCCCTCTACACCCCATCGCGGGGTTCTGATGGTTGCAATGGCAACCAGGAAGCCTAGCAACGGCTTCCTGGTTGCCAGGTACGGGAGCCTATTAGGTCCTGCCCGAGGCAGGATGTAACAGGCTCAACTGCCAGTTGTAAAGTGACAGTTACAATACACTGCACTACATCAGTACATACAGAAGTAGTGCAGTGTATTGTGCAGGGGATCAGAAGATCAGATCTTCCAGTCCCCTAGTATGTGTAAAATAAAAAGTGAAAAAAAAGTAAAAAAAAAGTTTTAGATAAATAAATAAATACACGTTTTACGTAATAAAAACAATAATCGCCTTGTTTCCCTGATCAAGCCCTTTATAATTAGAAAAAAAATTCGTATTGGCCTGACCTAAAAAAATATCATATTATTTATCCCGCACGGTGAACACCGTAAAAAAAATACCATAAAAAACAATGGCAGAATTTCCTTTTTTGGTCACGTTGTTTAAAAAAAAATGGAATAAAAAGTGATCAAAAAGTCGCGCGTAGCCAAACATGGTACCAATAAAAACTACAGTGTGTCACGCAAAAAACAAGCCCTCACAAAGCTCCGTCGACAAAAAAAGAAAAAAGTTATGGCTCTCAGGACATGGTGACACTAAAACATTTTATTTAGAAAAAAGTGTTTTTTTTTTTGTAAAAGTAGTAAAACATATAAAAATGATATAAATTTGGTATTGCCATAATCGTATCAAACCGCAGAATAAAGTAAACATGTTGTTTATACTGCACAGAGAACGCCGGTAAAAAGTTATAAAAACAATAGTGAAAGAATTTCTGGTATTTGGTCTCCTCACCTCAGAAAAAATGGAATAAAAACTGATCAAATTATCGCATGTACCCCAAAATGATACTAATAAAAACGACAGCTCGTTCCATGAAAATCAAGCACTCACACAGCTCGTCAACGGAAAAATAAAAAGTTATGACTCTTGGAACGCAATAATGCAAAACGACGGCCCAGACTAATTTATATGTGCAGCAGTTCTTCACCTAAAACCCCACGTCATCATTTGCAGCCCCCATTGGTAGACCCTGTAAATGCAGCGAAAACGATGACATTTTGGGGTCTGTGCTACATATGGGGCTAGTGAAGAAGTCAAAGATTAGGCAATACTGGAGTGCGGATATTTTGTACAACACCACAGACACCCTTTAGAAGTGCAACTCCTGCACCCAATAATCCGGCCTGTGCATGAAGGATTGGTTCAAAGCGTACGTCACTATCCATGGATCATTAATTTTATTATTCATTCTCCCCATTATTACATCATCCTATTATGACCTATTGCACTCCGCCCAGCTTACATATACCCTGATGTACTCCACATAGCTTACATATACCCTGATGTAGTCCGCCCAGTTTACATATACCCTGATGTACTCCGCCCAGCAAACATATACCCTGATGAACTCCGCCCAGCTTACATATACCCTGATGTACTCCGCTCAGCTTACATATACCCTGATGTACTCCGCACAGTTTACATATACCCTGATGTACTCCGCCCAGCAAACATATACCCTGATGTACTCCGCCCAGCAAACATATACCCTGATGAACTCAGCCCAGCTTACATATACCCTGATGTACTCCGCCCAGCTTACATATACCCTGATGTACTCCGCCCAGCTTACATATGCCCTGATGTACTCCGCCCAGCTTACATATGCCCTGATGTACTCCGCCCAGCTTACATATACCCTGATGTACTCTGCACAGCTTACATATACCCTGATGTACTCCGCGCATCTTACATATACCCTGATGTACTCCGCCCAGCTTACATATACCCTGATGTACTCCGCACAGCTTACATATGCCCTGATACACTCCGCCCAGCTTACATATGCCCCCACATTATAAACTGAAACACCAGTAAAACACTAAACAAAACTACTACCAAGCAAAATCTGCGCTCCAAAAGCCAAATGGCGCTCCTTCTGGGCCTGGCAGTGTGCCCAAACAGCAGTTTATGACCACATATGGGGTATTACCGTACTCTGGAGAACCGCTTAACAATTTATGGGGCGTATGTCTCCAGTGGTACAAGCTGGGCCCAACGCATTTGGCACTGAAATAGCATATATGTGGAAAATGTCAATTTTCAATCTGCAACATCCACTGTGCACTAATTTCTGCAAAACCTTTGGGGGTCAAAATGCTCACTACACTTCTAGATGAATTCCTTGAGGGGTGTAGTTTCCTAAATGGGGTCACTTCTCGGGAGTTTTCACTGTACTGGTACTTCAGCGCAATGCAACATGGCATCAAAAACAAATTTTGTAAAATCTCCACTCCAAAAACGAAATTGCACTTTTTCCGTTTAGACCCTTGCCGTATGTCCAAATAGCCGTTTACAACCACATATGGGGTATTTCCGTAATCAGGAGAAATTGTGTAACACATTTTGGGGTGTCTTTTCTCCTGTATACCTTGTGGAAATGAAAAATTCTGAGCTAAAGCTACAGGTTATTGGAAAAAAAAAATGTTTTCATTTTCACGGACCAATTCTAATAAAATCTATAAAACACCTGAGGGCTCAAAATGCTCACTACACCTCTAATTTAATTCTTTCAGGGGTATAGTCTCCAAATTGGGATCACATCTGGGGAATTTCTACTGTACTGGTACTTCAGGGACTCTGCAAATGCGACATGGCCCCCAGAAACAAATTCAGCAAAATCTGAGCTGCAAAATCCAAATGGTGCTCCGTCCCTTCTGAGCCCTGCCGTGGGTCCAAACAGCAGTTTATTACCACATAATGGGGTATTACCGTAATCAGGAGAAATTGCTTTACAAATGTTGAGGTGCTTTTTCTCCTTTATTCCTTATAAAAATTAGAAAATTCTGTGTTTTTTCCAAAAAAAAGTCTCTTTTCATCTTCACAGACTAATTCCAATAAATTCAGCAAAAAACTTGTGGGGTCAAAATGCTAACTATACCACTAGAAAAATTCCTTGAGGGGTATAGTTTCCAAAATGGGGTCACTTTTGGAGGGATTCCACTGTTTAGGTCCCTCCAGGGCGTTGCAAACGTGACACGGCACTGAAAACCATTCCAGTAAAATCAGAGCTCCAAAATCCAAATGGGGGTCCTTCCCTTCTGAGCCCTGCTGTGGGTCCAAACAGCAGTTTATTACCACATATGGGGTATTTCCGTAATCGCGAGAAATTGCTTTACAAATGTTGGGGTGCTTTCTCTCCTTTATTTCTTGCAAAAATTAGAAATTTTTACGTTTTTCCAGAAAAAAAGTAGATTTTCATTTTCACAGACTAACTCCAGAAAATATAGCAAAATACCTGTGGGGTCAAAATGCTAACTATACCCCTAGATAAATTCCCTGAGGGGTGTAGTTTAAAAAATGGGGGTCACTTTTGGGGGTTTCCACTGTTTTGGCACCACAAGACCTCCTCAAACCTGACATGGTGCCTAAAATATATTCTGAAAAAAGGAGGCCCCAAAATCCAAGAGGTGCTCCTTTGCTTCTGAGGCCTGTGTTTCAGTCCATTAGCGCACTAGGGCCACATGTGGGATATTTCTAAAAACTGCAGAATCTGGGCAATAAATATTGAGTTGCGTTTCTCAGGTAAAACCTTCTGTGGTACAGAAGAAAATGTATTACATATGAATTTTGTAAAAAAAATGAAATTTGTAAATTTCAGCTCCACTTTCCTTCAATTCCTGTAAAACGCCTAAAGGGTTGAAACACTTTCTGAATGCTGTTTTGGATACTTTGAGGGGTGCAGTTTTCAAAATGGGGTGTTTTATGGGGGTTTCTAATATATAGGGCACTCAAAACCACTTCAGAACTGAACTCGTCCCTGAAAAAAATCGCTTTTTGAAATTTTCTTAAAAATATGAGAAATTGCTGCTAAAGTTCTAAGCCTTGTGAGGTCATAGAAAAATAAAAGGATGTTAAAAAAACGATGCAAACATAAAGTAGACATATGGGAGATGTTAATTGGTAACTATTTTGTGTGGTATTACCATCTGTTTTACAAGCAGATGCATTTAAAATTGGAAAAATCATAATTTCTTCATATTTTCGCTAAATGTTGGTGTTTTTCACAAATAAGCAATGAATTTATCGACCAAATTTTCGCACTAAACTAAAGTACAATATGTCACGAGAAAACAATCTCAGAATCGCTTGGATAGGTAAAAGCATTCCGGAGTTATTACCGCATAAAGTGACACATGTCAGATTTGAAAAAATGGGTCTGGTCCTCAAGGCCAAAATGAGCTGGGTACTCAAGGGGTTAAAGCTGACTTCCCCATGACTGCGCCACCCATTACCTTGTGAGAATTGCATCCATCTTCAGCAGTTTGCTGGCAAGAAAGTAATATCCAGTCCAGATATGCTGAATCACCTACATTTTCATGGTATTTATCCCAAAGTGGTTTACTGACTCATTAGTCATATGCATATGTATTTTGCTTTACAGCTGCTAAATCTTACTTATATATTATTATAGCTGACTAAATAACTAAACCACTTCAACATATATTAACCAAGAAAATGCCAAGTAGATATCCCTGTAACTTTATAGCAATCACCATGTGCAACCATAGTAAATAAAATAAAAATGTGAAAAATTTGACATTCGCATCTCAGTAAAGGGGCATCAAAAGTGTACGTGTGTGTGATTTGCATATTCATAGAATTGCATATATTAGCATTGCTCTGTTAAAAGAGAAGCTGCGAGCGCTAAAAATCTTGAGGGTGACAGATGGGCATTAACAAAAGCTGTAACGGTGCAGGAAGTTACAATGCCAATTATAAAGTAGTGGTGTGTGTAACAGGAACTTTCTTGTTCATAAATTAGAAATTCAACGTGAAATTACCCCAGACATAACAGTGAAATGGTTGCAGATGTACATACATGAACACGTGTGGCATTAAAGATATATAAAAGGAAAATATTATATTATATTTAAAGGCTTTGTCTCGTTTGCAAAATACTTTTTACCAATACATAATAGGACCTTGTTCACACAGTGCAGATTTGCTGCAGATTTTGCATGCATTTTTTAAGCTAAAACCAGAATTGGATCTAGAAAAGCAGACCTATAAGGCCTTCCTTTAGATATTTCTTCAATTTAGGTTCCGTTCCTAGTATTGACTTAAAAAATCCATGCAAAGTCTGCAGCAAATTTGCACTGTGTGAACAAGGTCTATTTGTGTGGGCACAGGCGGCAGATTTTGTTGTAGAAATTTTCTGCGAATGAAAATCAGTTCCTTTTATCTGAATGGGAATTGCAGAAATCCATCACTTGCTGCTGAAACAACCACATTCAGATGAATGGAACTGATTTTCATTCGCATAAAATTTCTGCAACAAAATTTGTCACGTGTGACTGCAGCCGAAGGCCTGATTCACACAATGAGGATTTGCTGCAAATTTTGCATGCATTTTTTTAAATCCAAACAAGAATTGGATCCAGGACGGCACACTTATAAGGCCTTCATTTAGATATTTATTCCATTTAGATTCCATTCCTGGTTTTGGCTTAAAAAATACATGAAAATCTGCAGCAAATCTGCAACGTGAGAACAAGGCTTTAGGCTGAATTTTACACACTGCATTTTCGTGGCGTTTTTCCACAGCGTCTTACTTAGTTATAGTAAATTATAGAAAACACTACATACAAAGTGTTTTGATTCGTGGCCAGCCGTGATTTTTGAAAACAGAAGCACTTTCTGGATATGTCGTTTTTCTGGCGTTTTTCTCATAGACTTCTCATTAAGAGCTTAAAATGGCCAGAAAAAAAAATGCATGTTCAAAGTGCTAAAAAATTTAAAACTACACTAAAAATGCTTGAAATTCATGGCATTTCAAACATTGAAAAAATAGTGTATGTGAAGGAAGCCTAAGGGAATTTTGAGTTAAAGCGGTTGTCTCATCTCACAGAACCCCTTTTATCTGAGGCCTAATCGCTGCAGTTATGGCTCTTGAGTTACCCAGCAAACAGCTGATTTTATATACAATACATAGACAGCTCCAGTCCAATAAATACCTAGTCCTGCTCTCAGCTGAGAAGTGGATACCATTGTATCCGGTCTAGGCAATGATCTGTGAGATAAACTGAAAACATGATTACAGTACGGGACAGTTGTCCTGCAACGAGGCAGGGACTCCTAGCGTCGTACATAACTATGATGCTAGGAGCCCGGCTCCCTGCACTGTGCTCGGTCCGGTACTTGCGGACGAAATATGTCCGTCAATTACGGACGTAATGACCTCGTGTGCACATACCCTTAGGGTATGTGAACACGACCAATTTTCAGGCGTAATGGAGGTGTTTTACGCCTCGAATTACTCCTGAAAAGACGGCTCCAATACGTCGGCAAACATCTGCCCATTGCTTGCAATGGGTTTTACGATGTTCTGTGCAGACGAGCTGTCATTTTATGCGTCGCTGTCAAAATACGGCGCTTAAAATGACGGCTCGTCAAAAGAAGTGCAGGACGCTTCTTGGGACGTTTTTGGAGCCGTTTTCTCATAGACCCCAATGAAAACACCTCCAAAAACGGCCGTAAAAAACGCCGCGAAAAACGCGAGTTGCTCAAAAAACGTCTGAAAATCAGGAGCTGTTTTCCCTTGAAAACAGCTCTGTATTTTCAGACGTATTTTGTTAATCGTGTGAACATACCCTGATACATCATAGCAAACTATCAAAGAGGTTGGTGAAGCTGCTGTTGATGTATTTCACGCACAGATTATTGCCTAGATTGGAAGCATCGGTATGCACTTCTCATCTAATAGCAGGACTAGGTAATACCGGTTTTCTGCCTCTGAATGTAAACAAGATTCTTCTCATTCACTGACAGCAAACATATATTTTGAAAATGGTGAGGAATTTAATCAAAGTATAATAGAAAGTTGTAGAACTTTTCATTTATAAAACTGTAAAAACTTCACACAGAGTTGTTTGCAGGCAGAGAATTCTGCCTGGAAAAATCAGCTCCGTTTTTTTTAAGTGGTTTTGCACCACACGCGTTTTTAGATGCATTTTTTTAAGGCGGTTTATTTCCTATTTCTTCAAGAGACAAAATTAAATTCCCCATGTGTTTTTTGCTGAAAACTAGTCCAAAAATGTGTCAAAAAACGCATTTATTTCCGTCTCCCTTTGATTTCAATGGCGTTTTTGAGGCGGAAAACGCCTCAAGATAGGGAATGTCGCTGCTTTTTCCCCGTGAGCATTTTTTTTTCTCACAGTAAAAAAACACCTCCATCTCCCATTGAGATGAGATCAATGGGAGTCAATTTCGACTGTTTTTTGCTGCGGTTTTTGCCACGGTTTCCTTCGTGTGAACAGGGCCTTAGGGGGAGTTCACACTGAGTTTTTTTTACACATTTTTTGATGTGGAAACCGCGCCAAAACATGTCCAATACCACCTCCCATTAATTTCAATGGGAGACGGAGGCGTTTTTTCCCCTCGACATGCCCTATCACGCCCTATCTCCGGGTGTCTATGTCTCAATGGCCACAGGCGAAAAATGCAGCGAAAAACACGGCAAACGGCATGCAGGCAGATCAAAATCTGCCTCAAAATTCTAGATGGAACAAAAAACTCTGTGTGAACAGGGCCTAAAGCAGAGGATCTGAGGGGTAGTGAAAATAATAGTTTGACATTTTATTAGGATCAGACATTTAATTAAAACAGAGTTTAGTTTTAGTTGTAGAAAATCTTTGGAGATGATTACAACTTTTCAGAACTTAACAGATATATTACGCAACATGCAGGATCACAATAATTCAAATTTTGAAGCACTCTGGTTTTGCCGTAACCTTTAGGCCGGGTTCCCACAAAGCGTAGGACGCTGTGGAATTTCTTCAACGGAATTCTGTGTGGAAATTCCGCAGCATTTACAGTAGCAGCAAAGGGGATACGATTTTCAAAATCTCATGCCCACGCAGCGTAAGGCTGGGTTCACACGACCTATTTTCAGACGTAAACGAGGCGTATTATGCCTCGTTTTATGTCTGAAAATAGGGCTACAATACGTCGGCAAACATCTGCCCATTCATTTGAATGGGTTTGCCGACGTACTGTGCAGACGACCTGTCATTTACGCGTCGTCGTTTGACAACTGTCAAACTACGACGCGTAAATTGACTGCCTCGGCAAAGAAGTGCAGGACACTTCTTTGCAACGTAATTTGAGCCGTTCCTCATTGAAGTCAATGAAGAGCAGCTCAAGATTTACGAACGTCAAAGACGCCTCGCATTATGCTCGGAGGAGCTTTTACGTCTGAAACGAGGCAGCTGTTTTCTCCTGAAAACAATCTGTCTTTTCAGACATAAAAGGCACTTCTCGTGTGCACATACCCTTAACGTTAATAAATTGACCTGCGGTGTGGAATTTAATTCCGCAGCATGTCAGTTTATGCTGCGTTGATTTTCTGTTGCAGGTTTTCCCCATTGAATTCAATGAGGATGCAAAACCCGCAGCAGAAAGCCAAGTGTTGCGTCTTTTGAGTCGCAAGCAAATCCGCCGCAAAAAAACGCAATACAGGAAAATAAAATTACATGTACCCAGAAGTCTCTCCTTCTTTCTGCAGTCCGGCCTGCTGGGATGACATTGCATCCCATGTGACTCCGGCAGCCAATCACAGGCTGCAGCATCACATGGCCTTTAACGTTATTCCAGGAGGCCGGGCTACGTGCAGAGAAGATGGAGGGGGTAAGTATGATTGTTTATTTTTCTCCCCAGCGCTTTTTTCTGCAGTGGAAATTCTGTTCGAAAAACCGCACCACAATGTGAAAAAGTAGAATCTAAAGATTTGTAACTCTTCTGTGTTTGAATCCACTCCTGGTATCGGCTTCAACATAAGGGTATGTTCACACGATGAGAGGCATTTACGTGTGAAAAGACAGACTGTCAGGGTATGTGCACACGTAGTGACCAAAAACGTCTGAAAATACAGAGCTGTTTTCAAGGGAAAACAGCCCCTGATCTTCAGACGTTTTTTGAGCAGCTCGCGTTTTTCGCGCCGTTCTCTACGTCCGTTTTTGGAGCTGTTTTCATTGGAGTCTATGAGAAAACAGCTCCAAAAACGTCCAAAGAAGTGTCCTGCACTTCTTTTGACGAGGCTGTATTTTTACGCGTCGTCGTTTGACAGCTGTAAATGATGCGTAAATAACAGGTCGTCTAAACAGTACGTCGGCAAACCCATTCAAATGAATGGGCAGATGTTTGCCGACGTATTGGAGCCCTATTTTCAGACGTTTGAACCCAGCCTTAACAGCTGCCTCGTTTCACACGTAAATGCTCCTCCTCGCATTTTGCGAGCAGTCTGAGACGCTCGTAAATCTTGAGCTGGGCTTCATTGAGTTCAATGAAGAACAGCTCAAATTACGTGGCAAAGAAGTGCCCTGCACTTCTTTGCCGAGGCAGTCCATTTACGCGTCGTCGTTTGACAGCTGTCAAACGACGACGCGTAAATTACAGGTCGTCTGCACAATACATCGGCAAACCCATTCAAATGAATGGGCAGATGTTTGCCGACATATTGTAGCCCTATTTTCAGGCGTAAAACGAGGCATAATACGCCTCGTTTACGCCTGAAAATAGGTCATGTGAACCCAGCCTTATGATGCAAAATAATGACCAAAACACTGCCGTGTGAAAGAGGTCTAAAGATAAAATGCATGTAGAAAAACAGGATGCAACAGGAGGCCTGTCCTGATACATACTTTTGCCCTTTACTTCAATTGAAAAAAAATAAAAAGGAACCGTCTGGATCCTGTTTTTTGACAGGACAAAAAAATGTGACAGTCTACGTATTTCTGGCTTGTCAAAAAACCAGGACAATACAACGGGATGGACAATACGTGATGTGAACTTTCAATCGAAAAATCTTGAGAAGTCTTGTTAGTACTTGAGTTAAGAAACACTGATCTAGCACACAAATTCTTCACAAAGTTGCTCTTCCTTTATGTCTTTCTGCTACATCTGAACACATAACCAGTATTGCCCCTGCATTTGACTACTCTAATAACTAAGAGACTTTACTTTTCACTGTATTACATGGATGCTGCCTTTATTATCCCATCATACTTGTTTCATTAAAACTCAGCAATATAATAAACTTTTAGCAACTTTTTCTGAACACATCATTCTCAAATCACTATTGTGTGTGTGCGTGTGTGTGCGTGTGTGTGCGTGTGTATATATATATATATATATATATATATATATATATATATATATATATAAAGATTAGAAAGCAGCAGCACTCGCAAAAACAGTTATACGGGTGCCAAGCAAGTCGTCTTGATCCAAGGACTAAGTAGTGTATATAAAGAGAGATCTTGCAGCACTCCAGTATGAGAAAAATGGTGGTTTATTCTGTCAACAAAAAGCAACGTTTCTGTCCTACAATAGGACCTTTATCAAGCATGATGAAGGTCCTACTGTAGGACAGAAACGTTGCTTTTTGTTGACTGAATTAAACCACCATTTTTTTCATACTGGAGTGCTGCAAGATTTCTCTTTTTATATATATATATATATATATATATATATATAGCAAACAAGAAAGCAGCAGCACTCACACGGAATCAATCGATCAGGTGCCCAGCAAAACGTCCCGATCCTCGGACGTGTATTGGTATATAAAGAAAGCCAGGCTTGATAAAGATCCTATTGTAGGATTGAAACGTTGCTGTTGTTCTTGGATTGAATAAACCACCACTTTTTTCACATTGCAGTGCTGCAAATCTTCTTTCTTTATATATATATATATATATATATATATATATATATATATATATATATGCAAAACAATTATATATGACAGTAGGTCAGCTGCTTGTCTTCATTTATTTGAACTCTTCTATCCTCTTAACTTTCTCCCAACGATTTTGGAAGGTTTTTATAACTTTACTTTCTTTCTTCATTTTGTAAGGTCACCTTCTTAAAAGGTGACCCAAATAAAATTGCTGATATCATTAGCACTATTCAACCTCAAACACTTTTGTAGCCCACCATTAACCAAACACACATCAAAAAACTGTTAACATTATGCATAATAAATACATATATTTCAACACGAGGAATATAATGCCTTGTTTAAGTGGTTCTTAATGTCCACTAATGCCCATTCCTCGCAGCTGAACTGACATTCTTGTGTGTTGAACGATTTGGGTAACTATAAGGGCATGTTCACACGCTTAACAAAAAATGTCTGAAAATACGGAGCTGGGAAAACAGCCTCTGATTTTCAGCCGTTTTTTAAGCAACTAGCATTTTTAGCGGCGTTTTTTACTGACGTTTTTGGAGCTGTTTTTCTATTGAGTCAATGAAAAATGGCTCCGGAAACTGTTCAAGAAGTGACATGCACATCTTTTTACGAGGCATTTTTTTACGCGGCCATTTTTAAGAAATGTTCCGTGGGAACGGAACGCCGTTCTTCCCATTGAAATCAATTGGCAGATGTCTGGAGGTGTTCAGCCCCCACATTTTTAGCAGTTTTTCGTGGCGTTTACGGCTTGAAAAACAGCTGAAAATAGCCCGTGTGAACATACCCTTACAGTCATTCTCCCTCCTTTTCTTCTGATCAAATGGCGTGCATCCAACCTAACCCTCAACTCTAACTTTATTGGGCTTCTAACAAAAGCCAAAAGTTTCTTAAACTCAGTCTTCCACAAATGTTGTTGTTTTAACCCCTTCCCGACATTTAAGGTATCCATACGCCAAAGTCGGGTAGGGGAAGTATGGAGCGGGCTCACGGAGTGAACCCGCTTCATACGATGCCGGTGTCAGCTGTTTGTTACAGCCGACACTTCAGAGTAACGAGCGGCATCGTGCTTGAGCACGATTCCGCTCGTTTAATGCCGCGGTCAACAGCGACCGCAGCATTTAAATCGTTAGAAAGAGGGGGGCGTCCCCCTCTAACAGCTCATCGCGCCCCCCGCAATGCAATCGCGCGCGGGCGGGGGGGTGTGATGGTTGCTACAGGGCTTAATAGTTGCCTGTCAGAATCACGATATACTGCAATACATTAGTATTACAGTATATCGTGCAAGCGATCTAACGATCGCTGGTTGAAGTCCCCTAGGGGGACTAATAAAAAAAGTAAAAATTAGTTAAATAAAGTTTTTTTGGGGTAAAAAAAAAATAGATATATTAAAATTTCAAAAACCCCCCTTTTCCCATTTCCCCCTCTAGGTCACCTCATCTCCCACAAAAAATGAAATAAAAAGTGATCAAACCGTCGCATGTACACCAAAATGGTATTATTAACTACAGCTTATCCCGCAAAAAATAAGGCTTCATACCACTTAATTGACGGAAAAATAAAACAGTTATGGCTCTCGGAATTTGGCGACACAAAATAAATTTTCTTTTTACACTTAGGTTTTTACTTGTAAAAGTAGTAAAATATAGAAAAAACTATACATATTTGGTATCGCCGTAATCGTATTGACCCACAGAATAAAACTAACATTTGTTTTAATTGCACAGTGAATTCCGTAAAAACAACGTGCGAAAAAACATGGAGGAATCGCTGTTTTTTTTATTTTCTACCCCACAAATAATTTTTTTCCCCTTTCCTAGTACATTATATGGCAAAATAAATGTTTCTACGAAAAACTACAACTTGCCCCGCAAAAATCAAGCCCTCATAGTACTAAATCGACGGAAAAATAAAGACGTTATGGCGTTTGGAAGGTGGGGAGGAAAAAACTAAAATGAAAATCTGAAAAAGCATTATTTATCTATTTCTGTTAGTTATATAGCACCGACATATTCCGCAGCGCTGTACAGAGGTCCTTACTTACTGTCCCCATTGGGGCTCACAATCTAAATTCCCTATTGGCAGGGGGGGGGGGGCAGGCCCCTGGATATAGTCCCCCTGTAGATATAGTCCCCTTGTAGATATAGCCCACCCCTGTATATAGTATCCCACAAATAGCTCCCCCTATAGTGCTCCACAGAAAGCCCACCCCTGTATATAGCCCCCCTGTACATATAGTCCACCCCTGTATATAGTGCTCCACAGATAGCCCACCCCTGTATACAGGGGTGGGCTATCTGTGGAGCACTATATACAGGGGTGGGCTATCTAGTGGATATAGCCCACCCCTGGATATAGCCCACCCCTGGATATAGCCCCCCTGTAGATATAGCCCACCCCTGTATATAGTCCCCCTGTAGATATAGCCCACCCCTGGATATAGCCCACCCCTGGATATAGCCCACCCCTGGAGATATAGCCCACCCCTGGAGATATAGCCCACCCCTGGATATAGCCCACCCCTGGATATAGTCCCCCTGTAGATATAGTCCCCCTGTAGATATAGCCCACCCCTGTATATAGTCCCCCTGTAGATATAGCCCACCCCTGTATATAGTATCCCACAAATAGCTCCCCCTATAGTGCTCCACAGAAAGCCCACCCCTGTATATAGCCCCCCCTGTACATATAGTCCACCCCTGTATATAGTGCTCCACAGATAGCCCACCCCTGTATACAGGGGTGGGCTATCTGTGGAGCACTATATACAGGGGTGGGCTATCTAGTGGATATAGCCCACCCCTGGATATAGCCCACCCCTGGATATAGCCCCCCTGTAGATATAGCCCACACTTGTATATAGTCCCCCTGTAGATATAGCCCACCCCTGGATATAGCCCACCCCTGGATATAGCCCACCCCTGGAGATATAGCCCACCCCTGGAGATACAGCCCACCCCTGGATATAGCCCACCCCTGGATATAGTCCCCCTGTAGATATAGTCCCCCTGTAGATATAGCCCACCCCTGTATATAGTCCCCCTGTAGATATAGCCCACCCCTGTATATAGTATCCCACAAATAGCTCCCCCTATAGTGCTCCACAGAAAGCCCACCCCTGTATATAGCCCCCCTGTACATATAGTCCACCCCTGTATATAGTGCTCCACAGATAGCCCACACCTGTATACAGGGGTGGGCTATCTGTGGAGCACTATATACAGGGGTGGACTATCTAGTGGAGCACTATATACAGGGGTTGACTATATGTACAGGGGGGCTATATACAGGGGTGGGCTATCTGTGAAACACTATATACAGGGGTGGACTATATGTGTAGCACTATATACAGGGGTGGACTATACGTGGAGCACTATATACAGGGGTGGGCTATATCTACAGGGGGCTACATACAGGGGTGGGCTATATCTACAGGGGGGCTATATACAGGGGTGGGCTATCTGTAGAGCACTATATACAGGGGTGGGCTATATCTACAGGGGCCTATATACAGGGTTGGGCTATACGTGGAGCACTATATAGAGGGCTGGGTTATATCTACATGGGGCTATATACAGGGGTGGGGTATCTGTAGAGAACTATAGGGGGAGTTATTTCTGGGACACTATATACAAGGGTGGGCTATATGGGCGCACTATCTACAGGGGGCTCCATGGTAGGCACTATCTACAGGGGGCACAGTGTGTGTGTGGGACACGGTGTATGGTGCTATTATAATTAGAGGTGCAGTGTATGGCGCTATTATATTCAGGGGCGTAATGTGTGGTATAATGATAACTTTATATTTATTTATAGGTGCAGAAATGTAGGAAAAGTGAGAAGCTGAAGACATGTGAGCAGCAAACTGCAGAAATGGGCTGTGACCGGTAGAAGTCATCATAGAGGTCTGGATCGGATGGAGAAAAAGAACTAGAATCTGAGACATCACCGGTGAGTCACTTATTGTAAATGTTTATTCTGCCTCTAATCAGCACTGTAGTCACTGTATGATCTGCAGCGAGATGATGGGTGATATGATTATGATATGATTTCTTTTTTGTGAAACAGCAACTCCCAGCATATCCTTACCATTGTTCGGGCCATGCTGAGAGCTGTAGTTTTACGTCGTACACACCTATACGGCAGGGGTTGCACTAAATTGAGCTGTATTTGTGCTGGTGTTGTATTTATGTACTGAGCTTGGTTCTGGGGCTGTATATATGTACTGAGCTTGGTTCTGGTGTTGTGTATAGAACCCTATTGCTTGTAAAATGTACAAATGTTTTTATGCTCGCGTTACATAAAAAGAAATGTGGAAAAGAAATGACACGTCGATTGGTAGAGAAAACAAACACGGCGAGGGGGAAGTAGATGTCGAAAAAGAGGTGGGGGGGGGGCGCCAAATTGAATCTTTGCCCCGGGTGCTGGAGAACCTAGCTACGCCTCTGCTATTGGTATGTTTCTGCATGCCAAGCAGAAACAGCAGATATTGAGCTGCACCCTCTCTTGAGCTCATTGTGTTCAGTAAGATACCCATGCTATGTGACATTGTAGCACAATTGCCAGCACTAAATAGATGGACGTTAGGATATAGAACACAACTTGTTCTCCAATTCTACCATTTTCACTTGGCGTTGAGTATAGACCGCAGGGAGGCCTAGCTGTTACATTTTCAATACTAGGAACTAGAGATGAGCGAACTTATGAAAAGTTCGGTTCGGCTAGTTCGCCGAATTTCACGAAAAAGTTCGATTCGGACCGAACTAGTCCGGACCGAACCTGTAATTTCCGTGTGCCGAGCATGCTACTGTCCAGGGTGCTGATAGAGTTAATGTGCTGCACTAACTCTTTCAGCAACCTTGACAGTACATGCTCGGCGCGCGGAAATTACAATTTTTTAATGTAATAAAAAAAAAATAATAAGTTTGTACTTACTTTCCTCCTGTCCGGCCTCCAGCGATGACGTTTAATCCCTTTCGCCGCTGCAGCCAATCATAGGCTGTAGTGGCGGTCACACACGTCAGGATGACGCTTCATCCCACGTGACCGGCCCTGCAGCGAATCACAGGCTGCAGCGGCGACATGGATGAAACGTCATCGCTGGAGGCAGGACAGGAGGAAAGTAAGTATGAACGTATTATTTATTTATTTTTGGCTTGTATGTATGTTGGCATGTATGTATGTTGGCATGTATGTATGTATGTTGTCATGTATGTATGTATGTATGTATGTATGTTGTCATGTATGTATGTATGTATGTATATATGTGCATGTATGTTTGCATGTTTGTTGGCATGCATGTATATATGTGCATGTTTGTATGTATATTTGCATGTATATATTTGCATGTATGTATGTTTGCATGTATGTATGTTTGCATGTATGTATGTATGTTTGCATGTATGTATGTATGTATGTTGTCATGTATGTATATATGTGCATGTATGTTTGCATGTATGTTGGCATGCATGTAAATATGTGCATGTTTGCATGTATATATTTGCATGTATGTTTGCATGTATGTATGTTTGCATGTATGTATGTATGTTTGCATGTATGTATGTTGTCATGTATGTATGCATGTATGTTGGCATGCATGTATATATGTGCATGTTTGTATGTATATTTGCATGTATATATTTGCATGTATGTATGTATGTTTGTATGTATGTATGTTTGCATGTATGTATGTATGTTTGCATGTATGTATGTATGTTGTCATGTATGTATGTATGTTGTCATGTATGTATATATGTGCATGTATGTTTGCATGTATGTTGGCATGCATGTATATATGTGCATGTTTGTATGTATATTTGCATGTATGTATGTATGTATGTATGTTTGCATGTATGTATGTTTGCATGTATGTATGTTTGCATGTATGTATGTTGTCATGTATGTATGTATGTATGTATGTTGTCATGTATGTATATATGTGCATGTATGTTTGCATGTATGTTGGCATGTATGTATATATGTGCATGTTTGTATGTATGTTTGCATGTAAGTATGTTTGCATGTATGTATGTTTGTATGTATGTATGTATGTTTGCATGTATGTATGTTTGCATGTATGTATGTATGTATGTTGGCATGTATGTTGTCATGTATGTATGTATGTATGTATATATGTGCATGTATGTTTGCATGTATGTTGGCATGTATGTACATATGTGCATGTTTGCATGTATATATTTGCATGTATATATTTGCATGTATATATTTGTATCTACATACAGCCACATACAACACTGTGTTGTATGTGGCTGGTTATGATAAATTGGGTGGAACCCCATGTCTTTTTAAAAAAAAAAAAATAAATAAATAATTTTAAAAAAATGACGTGGGGTCCCCCCCACTTTTATAACCAGCCCGATACAACACAGCAGCAGCCTAGCATTACAAGGGTGGGAAGGTCCACTGTTTTTGGCCCTTCCCAGCCTCATAATACCAGCCTACGGCCGTCCCAGTACCCGACCATCACAACAGATGGTCGGGTACTGGATCGTACCAAGCTCTTCCCGGCACCCCTGGTGGTGGTGGGTACCGGGGTAATAATGGGTGGTTAGTGCTAGCCTCTGCACCGGCTAACACTAAGTACCGCCTTAATAATGGACGCTGTCAATCAGCCAACTGCCATTATCTAGGCACTAATAAAGTTTAAAAAAAAACACAAAGACAATTCTTTTTTATTGAAATAAGAAATCCCCAACAAAACCCTCGTTAACCATTTTATAAAAATTTGAAAAAATGTAGAACTACGCAGTAGTCCAATGAATCGAAGATGTAGTCTAATCGGTACATCAAAATCTGCAACAACATAAAAAAACAGTTATCAATGTGAACAATAACAATACTTCTACTCACCTACACACATATATACACGCACACACAAACAAACAACCATACACAAACACACACATATATACACAACCACAACAAGATATACACACACACACACACACACATATACACAAACTCACACATATACAAACAAAAGCACACATATCCAAACACACACATATACACGAACACACACATATACACAAACACACACACACACACACACACACACACACACACAGTTATACACAAACACAACAAGATATACACAAACACACACACAAAGAGACAAACACACACACATATACACAAACTAACACACACATATACACAAACACACACATATACACAAACACATGTACACAAACAGACCCATATACACAAACACACATATATACACACAAACACACACACACACACACAAACATATACACAAACACATATACACAAACACACCCATATATACACAAACACACACACACATAAACACACAAACACACACCCATATACACACATATACACAAACACACATATACAAAAACACACACACACAAACATCTACACACACACACACACACACACACACTAAGTTCACAGCAGCACAGAGTATTTCAGGAGATGAGCTTGCGGATCTTGTGCGGGGTGGTGACTTGCCAATCATGTGAAGGTGTTATTGAGGACAGGAGTGGAGGAGAGGTAACAGACTGAGCTACGTAATGGTAAGAGCAGAGTTCACAGCAGCACAGAGTATTTCAGGAGATGACCGTGCAGATTCAGTGCTGCTGTGAACTCTGCTCTTACCATTACATAGCTCAGTTGTACCTCTCCGCCACTC
Organism: Rhinoderma darwinii; assembly: GCF_050947455.1. NCBI lineage: Eukaryota > Metazoa > Chordata > Amphibia > Anura > Rhinodermatidae > Rhinoderma > Rhinoderma darwinii. The sequence goes on along the minus strand of NC_134689.1, from coordinate 295,008,355 downwards.
CTGTCCTCAATAACACCTTCACATGATTGGCAAGTCACCACGTAATGGTAAGAGCAGAGTTCACAGCAGCACAGAGTATTTCAGGAGATGAGCGTGCGGATCTTGTGCGGGCTGGTGACTTGCCAATCATGTGTAGGTGTTATTGAGGACAGGAGTGGAGGAGAGGTAACAGACTGAGAGCTACGTAATGGTAAGAGCAGAGTTCACAGCAGCACAAAATCTGCACGCTCCTCTCCTGAAATACTCTGTGCTGCTGTGAACTCTGCTCTTACCATTACGTAGCTCAGTCTGTTACCTCTCCTCCACTCCTGTCCTCAATAACACCTTCACACGATTTGTATAATATTTTTGACCGGGTTCGGTCAAAACGGGTTCAGCCGAACCCGGTGAAGTTCAGATTCGCTGCGAACCGAACTTTTCCGGATGTTCGGACCGAAACCGGGTACGGTTGTCCCGGTTCGCTCATCTCTACTAGGAAGAAATACCCAATATGAGAAGCAAAAATGTTTGATTTTCCTTTTTTATTACAACTGGAGCTATACTTTAAAAAATAATTCTACTATATTAATATTATATTCCAGTCCAATTGCACTCCCTGAAATCCGTACAACAAAAACAGACTTGACAGACTACTGCCTGCCATAAGGGACAGCCTACAGTTGGCTGACATGTCTGTAGGGAAACATGGGCAGAAACCTCCCATGGACATTTTATTAGGCAATTGTAGTTTATGTAGTTCTCTGATATAGATGGCTTGAAAGGTGAAGCTTCACTTTAAGGCTATGTTCACACGGAGTATTTTGCAGGCAGAATTTCTGCCTCAAAATTCCGTTTGGAAGTTTGGGGCAGATTTTTCTCTCCCTGCACGACGATTTTCGCGGCGTATTTCGCTGCGTTTTTTTGCCCGCGGTCATTGGGCTTTGCGGGCATAAAACGCCGCTAAATACGCTTTCTCTGCCTCCCATTGAAGTCAATGGGAGGTCAGAGGCGGAAACGCCCGAAAATAGGGCATGTTGCTTCTTTCACTGAAATCGACGGGAGGCATTTTCGGGCCGTTTTTTACTAGCTTTTTGGCGTGGTTTCCGCGTCAAAAAACTCGTCAAAAAACTCTGTGTGAACTTAGCCTAAAGGTATGTTCACATGCTTAACAAAAAACGTCTGAAAAATACGGAGCTGATTTCAGAGAAAACAACCTCTGATTTTCAGGCGTTTTTGAAGCTGAGAATGAAATTTGGAGCTTCTTTTGAGGCTTCAGGCTGGGTTCAGACGACCTATTTTCAGACGTAAACGAGGCGTTTTAGGCCTCAATTTACGTCTGAATATACGGCTCCAATACGTCGGCAAACATCTGCCCATTCATTTGAATGGGTTTGCTGACGTACTGTGCCGACGACCTGTCATTTACGCGTCGCTGTCAAACGACGACGCGTAAAAAAGACGGCTCGTCAAAGAAGTGCAGGACACTTCTTGAGACGTAATTTGAGCCGTTTTTCATTGATTCCAATGAATAACAGCTCCAAATTACGGCCGTAATTGACGCCTCGCAAAACGCGAGTACATGCAATTACATCTGAAATTACGGAGCTGTTTTCTCCTGAAAACAGCTCCGTAATTTCAGACGTAAATGCAGCTATCGTGTGCACATACCCTCATAGTGTTCAATAGAAAATCAGCTCCAAAAAACGCCTTAAGAAGTGACATGCTACTTCTTTTTACGGAGCGTATTTTTGCGCTCCGTTTTTTGACAGTGAAGCGTAAAATAAAGGCTCGTGGGAACAGAACATCGTAATTCCCATTGAAAGCAATGGGCAGATGTTTGTAGGCGTATTAGGGGCTATTTTCAGGCGTAATTCGAGGCGAAAAGAGGTCGTGTGCACATACCCTAACAGCTATGTAAGCTACTACTGGCAAGGAAAAATATTTTTACATTTGTTAGTGGTTACCTGGATTTAAACAAAAATGGCACTGTTTCAGGCTGCAATCTTCATTCCTTCATTCATTCTCAAGCCCGCTGATATGCAGTTTTAAATCTGCTCCTAGTTTCAGACATTGGCTTATGTGGGCATTTCCCTCCCAGTAATACATGCTGCATGTGAGTTCTGTGTGTCCATGATGCTGCTGCCTTCACTAGCTCTTATGTACTAGTACAACTTCATTCTTTTTGCATTTCATTTCTGCAGCTTGCCACTCTACGAGCACAGTGATCTCTCCCCACCTTCCCCTGCAGACTCTGCCATGGGTGCTCTCCTCCCTCACTACACTGTAATACTGCCTGCTCTGCTGTGTACAAACTCTCTCCCTGCTGTTATCTTCCTACACTATGCTACTCTGAAAAGAGGGATGGGAAGAGCAGTAAGAGCAGACTCCCAGGAAAGCACATAGAAGATGTCAGCCCTTAGCAGAAGGCACCCAGTGGCTGTCTGCTGTCAGCAACTATGTGGGGAGCAGAAAAGCCAGCTATGTGAAGGAGTTGCACACACTTTACAGCAACAAAGTGCTAAGATCATTTTAATGGAGACTATCTTATAGAAGACTTTTAAAGTTGCCTAATTTTTTATTTATGAAGCAAATGAACAAGAAAAAAAAAAATATACAGTAGCCTTTTATTAATTTCTACACAAATGGCAGAAAACGGATTATAATTTTCTATTGGTAAAAGTGGTTAGCTATACCAAACATAACCTGTATATAATAAATGGTAATTAAATGCTTATCAAGATTTTTATACTATAATTTAAACATACATTCAAATATTTTTTTTTTGCATAAATCAACCATGAAATAGATCATCACCAGCCATGCAAATCCGGGGAGGTGTGTATCAGGCTTCAGAGATCAGGTTTTTTTTCCCCCTAGCAATGATTAACATGCAGCAGACTCTGTTCCTCTCCTCCTGTCAGACTCTGTCGCTTGTCTGTAGGATGGCAGGAGGGAATTATCATTTTCCTACAGCAGCCTCTGCTATCACAGATAGGAACTAAAAAAAATGAGGTCAATTAAGCAATTTAGCTCGGACCACCGTACGCAGACACACAAAATGTAATTTAACTTATCTCTCCATTACAACAGATGCAAAGCCACTGAAGAATAGCTTGCTGCAGATTTCTTCTAGTTTATTTTCTACATGGATGGAAGCCTTCAAGGATATTCACCACATGATGAGATGAAAGACATGAGAGTAATACATGGACTCCACATGCAGTCATTCTTGGTTCTGAATAACTGGGTAAGACCACAGGTATGTAAGCACCTGCATGATACCACACAGTGCAAACGTGCACAAAATGCCAAGGATGCCAAAGAGAAGGACTTCAGCAAGAAGGAGCGACGTATTGGTATTAGAGATGACACATTTATCCTACTGTCACATGTATGTATAGACCTGGAGATCTAAGTGAATTCTCTCATACTGATTCTTGCAAGTAGACATAAGATTTGTATAAATCTCTGTTACCTCACAGTCTGGATACACTTTCTGAATGGTAATGAAAACTCATACTTTATCTGCAGACGTATGGTCGGCATTGTGGAAGAGATCTTTCTTAACAGGTCACCCAAGTTAGGCATTCAGTGACCTAAAAAGAGAATAGAGTTTGGGCATGACCACACGTGGCGGATTTCCTCCGCAACTGTCCGCATCAATGCCGCACAGAATCTGCGTTGCAGATTCTGCTGCGGATCTGCACAAAATGTGCAGTAAATTGATGCGGACTAGCTGCTGCGGACTGCAGGAAAAGTGCTTCCCTTCTCCCTATCAGTGCAGGATAGAGAGAAGGGACAGCACTTTCCCTAGTGAAAGTAAACGAATTTAATACTTACCGGCCGTTGTCTTGGTGACGCGTCCCTCTTTCGGCATCCAGCCCGACCTTCCTGGATGACGCGCCAGTCCATGTGACCGCTGCAGCCTGTGCTTGGCCTGTGATTGGCTGCAGCCGTCACTTAGACTGAAACGTCATCCTGGGAGGCCGGACTGGAGACAGAAGCAGGGAGTTCTCGGTAAGTATGAACTTATATTTTTTTACAGGTTGCTGTATATTGTGATCGGTAGTCACTATCCAGGGTGCAGAAACAGTTACTGCCGATCGCTTAACTCTTTCAGCACCCTGGACAGTGACTATTTACAGACGTCTCCTAGCAACGCTCCCGTCATTACGGGAGCCCCATTGACTTCCTCAGTCTGGCTGTAGACCTAGAAATACATAGGTCCAGCCAGAATGAAGAAATGTCATGTTAAAAAAGCAAGACGCATCCGCAGCACACATAACATGTGCATGACAGCTGTGGACTTCATTGCGGAACTTAGAATCTCCATTGAAGTCAATGGAGAAATTCCGCCATGAGTCCGCCACTGCTCCGCAACAGACAGAGCATGCTGCGGACACCAAATTCCGCTCCGCAGCCTATGCTCCGCAGCGGAATGTTACGCATCGTCTAAACGAACACTTCTAAATAGAAGTGGAAGTCAATGCAGAAACGGCTCCGCTGCGGATTAACGCTGCGGAGTATCCGCAGCGGAATTTAAGTGAAATTCCGCCACGTGTGAACCCAGCCTTTAGCACCAAATTTATACAGGTGAATTTTACAATTCGAGAATAGTTCTGACACCAGTTACACTTCTCGAAAAGGGGGCATGAGACAGATATAACAGTGCTGAATTTGTTATTTAACTTTTCTAAGTTCAGATTTACCTTGAGTATAAAAAAACCACGTTTTTTCCACATAGCTCCCATTATGTATGTTAACATAAAATACTATCCCTTGGTTATTGTCAGTGTACAGTAAAGACTTATACGCAATGAAAATCTGTTTGTAATACTGTTTGCTGTTTAAATAAGCAATACTGTATATGGTGACTATGAAGTATAAAGTGACTATGAAGTATGCAATGGATTGGATTCAAAGGGTTATTAAAGTTTAAAAAAATGGAGGTTGTTCTTTGTGTAATAAATAGTTTAACAAGTTTCTAATATATTTTCTCAATCAATTCCTCACAGTTTTAAAGATCTCTGCTTGCAGTCATTCAATAGTAACCTTTATTGTTTACTTACTATTAATAAAAATCTGTCTTGGTCATGTAATGGTCAGGTGCAGGGCTTGTGACAAGACACAGCTTTGATAACTGTACTGTAATGAGCCACGCAACCGTGTGATCATCACATGACCAGGGCACAATTCTGTCCACTGGACATAAACCATAAAGACTACTACTGAATGTAACGTCTGTGGTCGCTGACCTTGAACTCCTTCCATCCAGTCGACGCCCTTCTCTCAAGAGATGTCTGCACATACGGCCGTCCTGCTCCACAGTGACCACCAGTGTGTGCTCATGAGCTCAGTCCAGACTTGAGAAGCCAAAGTGCAAGCATGTTGGTGATTGAGCTAATTGGTCCAGAGCACCCTGGGCTATAAGAAGGTCCCAGCCCCATCCTCCCACGCCTGAGCTTTATTGTTGTATTCCTAGTCTGTCTTGCAAATGGTCCCCTAGTGTTTCCTGTTTCCAGTATTTCCTGTTCCTCTAACCTGTATCCTGATCTAGTGCCATGCTTAGCTGTAGCCGTGCTGTGCTGTATACCACGCATGTCCTGCTTCTCCACGCCTGACGTCTACCTGCTGCCTAGTTCCTGCCAAGCCTGCCTTGCTACTGTCCGAGCTGCCACAGGTACCTTATATAAACTATAGACTCTGACCTGCGCCCTGTTGGCCAGCTGCCATAGCGCCAAGGCGGTACGGCCCAGTGGGTCCACGAACCCTACGTGACACTGAATGACTGAAAGCAGAAATTTCGAAAACTATGAGGGATTCATACAGAAAGTATTTTGGAAAATGTTATAACTTTTCATTATACAATGAGTAATCTTTATTTTCTGAAACCGTAATACCACTTTAAACCATAAACATTTGGCTTTGGGTTTAAAGATTAGAAAAAAAGTTTAGTTTGAAGCAGTAACATCAGCACCATCAGTCAAACCTCATTTATATTGGGCTTTTTTTGGTTAATTAAGATGAGCTGTCTCTAGCTATTTCCATTCACTGTCTTCATGGTTTGACTCTCTTAGAATAATTAGTGTAAGTGCTTACATAGAAATGCAATAACTGGTAATGCAGACTGCCCAAGTATTAAAGGGAACCTGTCAGCAGTTTTGACAGTGCAATATATAGGAGAAGGAGGGCATTTTAAACATACCTTTTGTCTTTGTCATGCAATGTTTAATTCCCCCGACGCGCTGATCGCATGTGCCACTGAGGCGGAACATGTTGTGCAAGTACTCCTGCATGGCACACTGCAAGCCCCAACCCCTCTGCTCTGAGTGACAGCTGCTGAATTGGTCACTGGAGCTGAAACTCATAGCAGTGAGTGGCACTTGCGACTGCCGCCCAGGTGGAATCAAAGGCCTGTTTCTCGATCATGCAAGTTGCCCTCACCCTCCACTATACAGGGTGGGCCATTTATATGGATACACCTAAATAAAATGGGAATGGGTAAAGGAGCGGAATCCCCGGCCAGATCATCAGCAACGGTGATTACGCTAATGGAGTAGCCACTGATGTCACTGTCCATATATAGACAGTAACGTCAAGGGCTTCCCCGAGCACAGCGCTTAAAGTAGTGCTGTGCCCGGGGAGTCATCGGCGAGCGGAGGAGCTCCCTCTATTCCTCCACTATGAACTAATTCTGAAGCAGGGAGCTGATGGTTCCCTGCTTTAGAATTGGGTTCAACTGAATCTGAGGACACAAATACAGTTGACAGCGGAACATACCCCCGGCCAAGCGAGACACCACCCAGAATCCGGGACTGTCCCGTTGAATCCGGGACTGTCCCGTTGAATCCGGGACGGTTGGGAGGTATGATTAATGTTCATGCCTTTTAAAAAACACAGGTATAAAGAACTATACTACTTAGTTAAAAACATGAAGCAACATGTTTTCGTGTATTAGAAGAGGCATGGACTCGCGGGACAGGGATGTAATATTACCACTTTACAAAGCATTAGTGAGACCTCATCTAGAAAATGCAGTTCAGTTCTGGGCTCCAGTTCATAGAAAGGATGCCCTGTAGTTGGAAAAAATACAAAGAAGAGCAACGAAGATAAAAGGGGCATGGAGAATCTAAGTTATGAGGAAAGATTAAAAGAATTAAACCTATTTAGCCTTGAAAAAAGACGACTAAGTGGGGACATGATTAATTTATATAAATATATTAATGGCACATACGAAAAATATGGTGAAATCCTGTTCCATGTAAAACCCCCATAAAAAACAAGGGGGCACTCCCTCCGTCTGGAGAAAAAAAGGTTCAACCTACAGAGGTGACAAGCCTTCTTTACTGTGAGAACTGTGAATCTATGGAATAGCTGACCGCAGGAGCTGTCACAGCAGGGACAGTAGATGGCTTTAAAAAAAGGTTAGATCATTTCCTAGAATAAAAAAATATTAGCTTCTATGTGTAGAAATTTTTACCTTCCCTTTTCCCATCCCTTGGTTGAACTTGATGGACGTGTCTTTTTTCAACCGTACAAACTATGTAAATATGTAACATGTGAAAAAATCTTTTACAGCTACAAAGGTATTGATAATTTCAAACATTCATGCTTCTTAGGGTGTATTCACATTGCCAGATTTTATTGCTTTTTTGGCGCAATTATCACAAAATCACGGAAAAAAATATGCACTTGTGCATAGCAGGGAAATGTTGATGGTGGGAAAACCCCTTTAAGAGCCTAGTCTCTCATTTGTATGTATGAATTTATCGTTTTAGCATGACTGGCCTAAGTAGAGTATTTAAACCATTTAACCTTATTCCCCCTTTTCTTGCCCTCCACCCAATAACGACACGTGACAACCGAGGTTGGATACGAAATGGCCACAGCAGCCGTTTATTTATTTACATTATTTTGAATGCAATTTTAATCCGAAACATTCGGATAACTCCTTTAGGAATTCGACCAGAGAATTCCTCCCATAATTCACATGACCCAACATGGGTCAGAATTAGAAATAACAGTCAACATTATTAACACTTAACAGAGCAGGGGAAGTCCTTGAAGCTATTTAAAACCGGATTTCCTTTAAGTTAGCCATCTGCAAACCACCACCAACTCTTTACCTCCAGCCGTAAACCAGCTCGGAGGCACCGCTCACCTCTGCAGATGGCTCCAACCACCAGAAGACCACTTCAAAGGGATAACAACCTATTAAGTCTTCAAATGATATACCTTTTTGGGGGACGCATACCCCCGATGCGACCCCACCACCATTTTGTACTGACCAACCTCAAGGACTCCCCCCGCCAGCTGCCATGACATCCGAACCTGCTCCGAGAAAATGAGAAACACAAGTTACATAAGCATTCATCAGAAACACCATAAAATAAACAAACGCACAACAACCCTAATCCCCAGAATTACCTCCAATTTCAGGTCGGTAATTTCACTACCTGTTGTTCCTCCCGCTGCTTCTGGCTCAATGCCGAAAACAGCGGGAGGAACAGGTACCTCTATCTCCTCCCTTCTCCTCCTTTCTCCCTACCTCCACTACCTATCTCCTTTCCGATTGGGTGTCGTTCCCTCCTATGGCAGTCATGGAGGCTTTCCCTTAAGCCCTCCGTGCTGCCGTCCAGCCTCGTCTATAACAATGATTGACAAAAATAACACAGGACGTCATATTTTTACATCAAGAACAGATTGAGCAGCCATATATGCCTCTTTACACAGTATTTCAATGCTATAGAATCACCCAAAGAAAGCATATATCAGTGCAAGAGATGGAGTCAAAACACGTGGCAATATAAAAAAGAAAATCTAAATCTTCTGTGACTATGTGGGTTCTGTATGACAGTAAGCCTGAGCCTTGCACCATATGTTACTACCTTCAGTGCAGTCCAGCAATGTGACAGTATGTAGAAGCCAGCTAAGTAAAATAGTCATCTACACTCCATTTATTCATGTGATAACATACGGTCTCACTTGCCTCTTTTGGAGGATGCTGAAATTGCTTAGCAACACTCTTGGGTCCATTTCTTTAAAGCACAACACAGCTCACAGATGTGACTTTAATGCTGTTTGCAAGCCCCAAGGTTCTTAAATGCATAATCCACCTTTTTTCTAATTTGGTTATCTAAGTACATGAAATGGTTATCGCTTCCCTATTGGAGTCATTTACATTTTCAGATCTCAAGCATGAGCGTGAATAAGAGGATCTGATTAACCACTGATTTACCCAAGAGGTTGGGTAATATCCAGCCACATTGTAGTAATATGTTAACTCTACTTGTCCTGGCATGGCGTATAACCTAAAGAATAACTCCACCCAGTGGCGGATCATCATAAGGGCGGTTTGGGCGGCCGCACGGGCCCCCTCATGCTCGGTGGCGTCACTAGCACATTCACTTCACATTCACGGGCCCCCTCATGCCCGGTGCTAACGACAGGCACATTCACTTGTATCTGCAACCTCAGGACGCAGATACGAATGAATACCATAGGCTCAAGGCCACGTTAGGCCTGCAGCCTATAAGGCGCTGGAAAGACTCCCTGGTCAGGCCGGCATGATGACGTCACTGCATCACACTAGTCTGCGCAATAGTCCCGCCTGCAAGGCTTGTGCAGCGCTCCATCCATCGCAGGAACGGGGCAAGGTAAGTACAATATTTTTTGGGGGCTATGTGGCAATACACACGGGGGAGATTGCTTTGTAGCACTGTATACACGGGGGATTGCTGTGTAGCACTATATGCAAGGGGGGAGTTGTGTGCCACTATATAGAAGAGAGGGGGGTCGTGTGGCACTATTTACAAGAGGGGGGCTGTGTACAGTATATACAAGGGGGAATGTGTGGCACTATATACAAGAGGAGCTGTGTGGCACTATTTACAAGAGGCGGAGGGCTGTGTGGCGCTATCTACAGGGGGTCTGTGTGGCGCTATCTACAGGGGGGCTGTGTTTGATGCTATCTACAGGGGGGATGTGTGGCACTATCAACAGAGGGGTGTGTGTGTGTGGCGCTATCTACAGGGGAGTGTGTGTGGCACCCTCTACAGGGGGGTCTGTGTGGCGCTTTCTATAGGTAGGGCTGTGTGTGATGCTATTTACAGGGGCTGCCTGTGACGCTAGCTACAGGGACTGTGAGTGGCGCTATCTACAGTGGGCTGTGTGTATGTGGTGCTTTACTTTACAGTGTTTGACACAATTATATTCGGGGCGCAGTGTATGGTGCTATTATATTTAGGGGCATAGTGTGTGGCACCATGATAATTTTATCTTTGTTTATAGGTGTGGAAATGTTGGAAAAGTGGGCAGCCGAAGACATCTGAGTGGCAAATTCTGCAGAAATGGGTCATGGCCGGGAGAAGTCGTCATGAAGTCTGGACCAGATAAAGAAGAAAAGAGGAAAAAAAAACTACTAGAATCTGAGAAGTCGTCACCTGTGAGTCACTGGATTTATAAAGAATCTGTCACCTCTCCTAACATGTTTATTATAGGAAATCCTTGTATTTCACAAAAAAGTATTTGTGCAGTCCAGGACCGATAGACAAATCGGTGTTACTATTATCCTTGTAAGGAGGATGGGTCCCTGCACAGTGTGATACTGTCAGCGATGGTTAGAGACTGTCAATAGGTAGGGACACAGCTATTTGACAAGGGGAATCGTAACACCCATTTGCTAATGCTTGCACAAAAAGGCGTGGCAGGGCGGCGGTGGAGAAGGGGGGGGCCCAAGTTTGGGTAACAGCCCAGGGCCTATGTTCTACTTAATCCGCCACTGACTCCACCTGCTTTTTATAGACATGCTGCAGCACAAATCCTTTAACAAGTTGACTGTGCAATGCTTTGAACATTTTTGACTTAGGCTACATGTACATGTTGAGAAATTTGATGCGGAAAATCTGCATCAAAGCCGCAGATAAGTGCACGGAAAATCTGCACTTAATGGTGCATTTTTTAAAGAATTTTTAGGTGTGGATTGAACTTTTTGATGCGGAAGCAGGTGCTGATTTTATGCTGCAGGTTTTGGTGCGTTTTTTTAATAAACTTGTCAGATACAATTCTCAGACGGAAATGCAAGATAAATTGATATGCTGCAGATTTTAAAGTCCGCACCACAGGTTAATATACGTCTGGAAAAATTATGCAACGTGTAAATGAGATTAATTGAATTCTCATTTACTCTGCCTGTACTGTATTACACTGCAGATTTGACGCAGGAAAATCTGCGGGCCAAATCTGCAAGTAATACGTATCGTGTGCATGTGGCTTTATAATTATACATTTGTCAATCATTTAAAAAGAATTCTAAAACATAACATCCACAAATAGATTCATAGATTTAGTTTTTCTAGCGTCGAACAGTTTTCACACTTTTATAGTGCTATAGTATGACCCCTTGAATTAATAATACTGAAAATTATTATTAAATTAATTATTATGTTATTTATCTATGACTCAAAAAGGGTATGTTCACACTCTTAACAAAAAAATGGCTGAAAATACGGAGCTGTTTTTAAGGGTAAACAGCTCCTGATTTTCAGCCGTTTTTTAAGCAACTTGCATTTTTTGCGTCTTTTTTTACGGCTGTTTTTGGAGCTGTTTTTCTATTGAGTCAATGAAAAACGGCTCCAAAAACAGCTCAAGAAGTGACATGCACCTCCTTTTACGAGGCATTTTTTTTACATTGCCGTTTTTAAAAATGGCCGCTTCCAAAACGCCCCGTGGGAACGCTGTTTTTCCCATACAGTGCAGAAGAGATGACTATGTGGCTTCACAGAGGCAGATCACTGTGCAGAGCGCTAAATTATTGAAGGGGATCGCAATGGGCTCTTCAGTCAGCTGACCTGCGGGGAGTGTCGGGAATCAGAACCCCACCGATCTGATATTGATAGCCTATCCTAAAGGTAAGCCACCGATATTATAGTCCCGGAAAACCCCTTTAAGGAAACTCCCCCTAAAGTGCAAGGAAAGCAGCTGTCTATGATCAAATGTAAGTAAGTGGCGGTCAACTATAGACAGTGATTCAGTCTATGGTCAAATGCATATAAGGCGAGGTTCACACCCTGTTTTTGCATGTTTATTTTTGTTGGCCAAGTTTGCCAGTAAAACAAGATCCAACTAAACACAAAAATGATGCAGGCTCCTCTTTCCTTTACAGTTTATGAGCAGTATCCAGATGGATTCTGTTTTTTTGCAAAATAGAAGTCAATGGCAACCGGACAGGCATCCATTTGGATCCTGTTTTAAAGGTACCTTTGATTTTGAGAAAAAAAAAGTATTTTCCAACAGGATACAAAAACACAGTGTCAGAGTTTTACAGTGTGCTCAATCCCAGGTAGCCTCTTCCCTGTGTCAGTGCCTCCTGACAGGTTTCCGTTAACATGAAAACATTATTATACAGTCAAATAATAAGCGTTACAAGAATATTCAAATTTATCTTTAAAATACAAAAATTTCCGCAAACCATAATGTGCACCGAAATTGTACAAAATTTTCACTTTTTATGCCGCACTCACCAAAAGTTCAAAATGTAGGCGTGTTCACAATGGAGTGGGCGTGGCCTCCATGTTTAAGACACATTTATTAAAGAAAATTGCACAATTTTTGACACAATTCTATGCCTGCTCATAGCAAGTATAGATTTCATTATCTATAAATGCACCAAATCTATTAGGAATTTAATCCATTTTACAATTTTGGTGCAATTTACGACAATGCACTTAATTTTTAGACTGGCGTATGAAACGCCAGTCTTAATGGACCTACCCCAATGTATTTTGTCGGCATTGTACAATGAATTTGAAAAGCTGCGTCAACTACTCTTGAAAAGAACTCTAATACTAAAGTAAAAGGTATTTTAACATGAAGCAAATTGGCATTTCCACTCTGTGGGATCAATAATGCTGTGAAAGCTGGACATTTCATTAGAAAAAGATGAGACAAGTATTCTCCTATGTACTTCAGATTGATTAAAAGAGCACATACTGCATGGACATAGAAGATTGAAACCTTGGCTTCAAATATCACTGCTGGAGATTGCAGAGGATTGCGGGCTAAATAAAGAGAATGATTTATTGGATGAGAGTTTGAAAAATATTCACCCTTATCTAACCTCAATAATAAATTCTTTATTAATTCATCAAGGCTCTTTCTTGCTTTTACTTATTAATATAAATGCAAGTGCAATTGGGTAAATACAGTGGTTTTATGATGTCCATGGACAATGTGTGAATGTTCTTTGAAGTCTAAAAAGCGGTTTTCATTTGGATAAATACCCTCCATAAACATCCATTACCTGACATACCCTTTTTAGTGGGCTGACTCATACTACAGCTGGCCATACATTAAGAATGTCAGATGGCAATTTTCTGAACAACTTGTAATTTACGGTTGGTCTGTAAAGGTGGTTGTTTTGGATAATAATGCCTGGGTTTCTATTGATGGGATTCAGATCTGGCGTTTATCATGAACGACTTTCTCACCCCACATGTCTGAATAAATCCAACACGGACAATAAACTTTTCCACAGATATCTGTCCTCAGTTGGCATCTTTCACGCTCGTTCATGTCATGAAAAGGCATCGACAGTTGGAAGAAAATGATCAAAGTTATGTTTTTTTTCCATACAAAATCTCTATTGTATGGCAAGTTTAAACTATCCACCATTGCTTGGTTATTTGAATCGATCTCTGTATGGCATCAGGTGCAGTGAACAGATAGTTATAAAAACCCTGGGCATGGGAACCTCTATAAAAGGCATGTGCTGGAGTAACTGGTTAAAGAGGGTGGTTGTCAGTGCTATAGCGACAACGAGGTAGGGATGATCTATTTGTAGTCCAATATAACTGTGTCGAAGGGCCTATTCACATCACCGTTCGCTTTCCGTTCCGGGGTTCCGTCGGAGGTTTCACTTTCACTTTCCGTTGCGGGGTTCACCCGACGGAAACCTCAGACGGAACCCCGGAACGGAAAGCGAACAGCGATGTGAACAGGCCCTTAGTTATATTTACGTTTTATATTTAGGATTCAAAACAAGTGGTGGACAACCTTGTGAGAGCCAAATTTGACATTTAGGTTTCCCAAACTCTGAAGTGGTTGAATAAATGGCAGAAGAAGAAAATTCAATGACATATTTTTCTGCAATTATTCACTTTTGGGGGTACATGCTCTTTCACTATTGAGACCCCAAGATAAGGCTTCAAAATGTTTAGGAAAACACTTATTTCAACATAATAATATCAGTAAAAGTCGTTCATGGCCCAAAGTACAGAGATGCTACATGCAATTGTATTTGTGCAAATCTGCCTCAATTTGCAGGAAAATGGAAATTATTTTTGGAACATGAGAATTATGATAAAGACAAGAAGGTAGGTTTCCATAACTTACATTGATCCAGTGGATAACTATTTGTCTATGTGCAGTTCTGTAAATCAGAACATTCACTTCAGCTAACCAAATTAACCCTTCATGTTCTATTGATATGTCAGAAGATGCTCAGGGACAAAAGCCCTTTTAAAATCTTTTGAACAACCTCTTTTCAATTTGGCTTACTTATGTACAGCTAGTAATGGAAGCGTCACGCTCTAGGAAGACCTTCTACGAATTGATCACGGCATATTGAACTTCTGGACAGCAGCACATTCATCCCTCCAATATTCATGACATGTCTGAGAACTCTGGTGTTACTGGAGGCTATGCTTATAAGCTGGGATACAAGAGTTCTTTCAGCATCAAAGGACATCTCTGCTGCAGTCTTTCTGTTCACACTCATCACTACTTTGGTATTAAAAACATGTTTTGACAAGGGGTCTGTAAACTTTAACAGACTGTCAAAGGGGTCCATGACATAAAAAGGTTAGGAAGCCCTGATCTAATAACTGTTCTTTTTTTTAGTGTCACTATCCTTTTAAGAGATTGTAAAAGTAATGCAAAATATCCATGAGTTTCAAATCTTTTTCTTACTGTCTCGATTGCTCTTTAATGATGGCAATTCTACCACCAGTTCACAACGCACTGTCTATTTTGTCCCTGCATAGATCCGGATAATCCTGAGGTATTTCTGTCTTGGCATAATTACCTATGGAACAAAGACTATGTGGAGACACCTGTACCCTGGATACATGGCTTAGTGCAGTCCTCATTAAAATGTTATGGTCTGTGCACACACTATGTATGCACAAATGTTACAATGCTTAAAATGTATACATATACCCATTGCAGCTATAAATGTATTTATTTTTCTTAAAATGAGTTATACATTAAGTATTTTGCACAAAATTATTCATGAGAAATTTCGACACCAGATTTCTTGTCCTGACATCAAAGGTGTCAATTATATTTTAGATAGATATTCTGTGTTTGTCAGAATGCCACCTTCATAACCAATACTCTTATTGTCACCCATAGAAACACTCCTTTTACTAATGACATTGGCAGGTTTTCAAGAATGTACCATGTATAGTATATTCAGTGGTTACCCTTTAAAACGAATGTATATTACGTTTTAAGAGCGAAAGCTGGACATCTAAGATGCCTTTATTACCTTTTGCGCTACTAAGCCATCATTGGAAAGCACAGGGGCATAACTAGGGCCTTCTAGCAAAGCCAGAAATGAACCCCTCCCCATGGGATCCAATCCCGTTCTCGGCACAATAATACAAAGAGCCGTAATAAGCTTGCGTGTATCAAACCTTAGGGAACAATTAATGAATAGTAGTGCCATACAGTCGATCATCCTCAACAAAAAGGAACTGAATTATTGCACCTGAGGGGGTCTCCTTATCCTTTGGGACCCATAACATCTGCCATGGCTACTATAGCTATAGTTAAGTCAATGGGAAGGCACGAGAGATGTCTTGACTATGGCAGTGGTATAACTTGAAGCTCCTGGGCCCAAATGCAAAATCTGTGTAAAAGGCCCCCCAACTATCGCACGTCAGTTATAGTACTGCTCTTGGGCCCACTTAGAATCCAACCAAACTTCTCCTCTATAGTTACGCCTCTCCTTACAGATGCTAATGTTTCCTATAACATGGTTGTCTGCTTCTGCCCCAGAAGTAGGTTGAAGAAAAATGTCAACTTTCATAGCACACTAAAACAAGAGTGCAGAAAATAGAATGCTGACTTGGCATCAGATCGCCAGCTAGTTAATTTATACAACTGCCTAGAAGTGGGCATATGTGGAAGGTCTATCATTGTACATGTTTAAATATAGTTTTAGTAGCTGGACGAATTCTGAAGGTGATTCATATTTTACGTCCTGGGAATCTATGACCCATTTAGTCATGTGATTATGTTAGTGAGGACAGGACTGCATTTGACAGATGCCACAAACGTGTGGACTGGTGGACCATGGAAGAAGAAAATTGCACCAGTTTAGCAATCGAGAGACATCTTCAGAACTACTGTAGTGTCAACTGCCTCAAGCAAGGATAACAGTTTGTTTTTCTTAACGTTGATGTTGTAGTCTGGGAAACACACTGTACAACATTTATAATTATTTTTTTTTTTTAAAGTAAGTATGTAAACCTTCATCTGTCAATAGAAATTAATTCATTAAAATGTGGAAAATCCCATCTGTAAAGTGTGCATTTCAGCCTGTCTGCATTTCTGACCCGGATAACGTCAGTATGGTCACTGAACAATAGGTAAGTCAGACTGTACACATCATCGGGGATTATATTATGAAGACTGACCCACCAAGCATATCACTGTCAGAGGAATTTTCATTCTCCAAATGACAAGGAGATAATTAGGGTAGGGTTAGTTTTGGGAAGAAATGTCATGTATTACAGTGAGCCTGTAGAGAAGAATAAAAGTCTTCAGAAGGAGAGTATGCCCAAGGTTCACGTTTTAATGAGAAATTCTGGCATCTACAAAGACTGTTCTGCTTTCTTTACCGAGACTGTGATCAAGAGGGAGGTCGATAAAGGATGTTTAAAATATCGCAGAACATCTTTAATTGCTCATTTGGAAAATCTCCTCTGTTATGTGTATTAGTAAATTACTTTGCATGGGAAACCATCTAATTGCTATTTACCAAATTCCAATAAAATATATAAATAAGTATAAAAAATTCTAAAATTTCAAGGTCAACATGCCCATGTGGTACTCACACGACCATCCTGTTTCATCCTGTTTTAAGCAGAGCTGCACTATATTGTTAAAACAATTTATAATGGCATGCAATAATATAAAAAATTATATTCTGTGTGGTCAACCTATAGTAAATTATAATCATTTTTGTACAGGACCAACTTAACCCTTTATCTTCCATTTCTATTAACTTTGACGGGTGTAGGAAACACACATTTCCATTTCACAAAATATCACGAGTTGTATGTTGTTCTGCAGCACATGGATCAGTGGTTAGCATTAGCACTATTGCCTTCCAGCACTGGTGTCTGAAGCCGAAACCAACCAAAACAGCATCAACATGAAATTGATATGTTCTCTCCCGTGCTTGAGTGGGTTTCATCACACAAGCCACAGACATAATGATGATACTGGCTTTAGTGTGTGTGGGCACGCATGTCTGAGATAGGGAGGTTAGTTAATGAGCCGCACTGGGAACAGGGACAGATGTGAGCGATTACAACCTATGTACAGGATTGCCTGATACCTCGGTGCTATAGAAGCACAAGGAAATGATAATAACAAAGGAAAATACTTGGTAAAAGTGGTCAACTAAGGATTTGCTTCAATGTCCTAAGGGAAGCTCACCTGTTATTTCTAACCTAGGACAGCCACATTGGTATGATATGTCTTGCTGCCGTCTCATCCTTGACATGGCAATATTGACTGTAGCTCAATATCAGGGCATAATGTTTAGTAACATTTTTATTAGTGGTTATTTTAGGGGCAGAAAATTGTGGGTAGAGAAAACAGAATGGAAACAGATCTAAAATATGGCCTGATAGGTAAAAATTCTAAATAAAAAGCGATTTCCTCCTTATCTGCTAAGATAGATGCACACTGTTATACCCCAATAATTCAATGTATCCTCTAACTACTACTTAGGGTGCTTTTATACTCTTCAAAAATGCAACGCAATTTAGCCACTTTTACACCTATTGCTACCAATTATTCAATATTGTGAGAAAATTAAAATCGGGCTCACATGGTACAAAGGTGGGGCAGAAAAGTGAAAAGTTTTTTTGCATGGTACTATCCTTTTAAATTGTTAAACCACCGAGCTATTGCATTTACACACAGCGATTTGGTGTTTTTTTTTAGCGTATGTACCTAAAATGGTCACCTACAAGCGTTTACATGTTAAGACGATGACAACCGTAATTTGTTGAGTCGTACACATTATTGAAACGAGTAATTGCACCCTAAGGTATGTCAAATAAAAACATAAATAGACAATGTATTTCAGAGTAGTGATGCTTTTGTGTAATTTACGGTAATTAAAACCCACAAATCTGTATTTTTGTTATCAGAAAATCACCCTACTAGGACCAACATATTGGGTGAAAACCTCCTTCACCTTTCAGGAAACCATGTACGAGAAGGTCCATATCATGTAGAGCTTATCCAGTTGTCATAAGTTCTTGTTAACTTATCCCTTCACACCCTAATTCATGGTTTGTACTGTGTATTATATCGGGAATTCAAATTCAAGATTATGGGGCAGATTTACTAATGTGATTGCGTCTAGATCTTGCTGGAAAATACGCCATATTGTCGCATCAAGTTTTAGACCTATTTATGAAGCGAATGCACCAGGAAATAATTTTAATTAGAATAAACTTCTACCATGGAGTGATAGGGGACATTTCAATCAGATAATATGCTCTTTTTTTTTAATAACATATTTTGCATTAAATAAGTGAAAAAGAAGTAGACAGCATGGCATGACAGCTGCCTGAGTAGAAGTGCACTAACTGAGCTACCAGGGATCGCTCACTAATCTTTTTGTTATCCCTGCCATCCTGCTCCTGATAACCTGCACTTACCTTGTGGATACTGCCAAGCCAGTGCACCCGTTCCTGTCTCCTTAGCCTTCCTCCCGCCTCTGGAAACTGAGGTCCTGCGTGCCTAAAGCCACCATCTTGAAATTCAATTGGTTTTTATTTTTCCAAAGTACAATACAAAAGTATACAACATCCCAATGATACAGTCTAACAGTATTCTATACAGAACACAGAAAAAGCTTGCACCTTTAGATATCAGAAATGTGCCTCGGACGTTGACATACTGACGTATTAACAGACAAACAAACATAAAAACAGACATACAAAGAGTGGTGGTGATAAATACAAGTAATTATACATATGAGATGTCAAAAAGGAACAGGATGGTACAGGATACGAACACCATGTATAAGTTAGCACAGATACATTCACAGAGTGACAGAGTTCTTACGGAGCAGAAGTTGAACATGGGGTAACTCCGTCCAAGGGGCCCATTGAGACAAACACTTCTGCCTATAACCTTTAGATGTAGCAAAGTGTAATTCATAATAGAAGTGAAGATAAACCCTGTTTAGCACCTCCGAGAGATTCAGAGCCTCTGCTGTTTTCCATCTCTTGTCTATATGGAATCTGGAAGCGATAAGAATATGGCTTATTGGCCACCTATATTCTAAAGGGATCTCATCCATCTGCATATCCAATAAAGCCTAAAGCCACCATCTTGGTTTGCCTGGTGCTGTGAGCGCCATCCAGGATCGACATCCACAAACAATTCTGCCTGTGACAGGCTCCCGCAGGCCATCGCAGTACTTCAGTTCCTTTAGTTTTGGTGCAACTACTTTATTATCTTCTTGTTGACGCGGCCACCGCTCTGCTAACGATTTTTGTGCTGATTTTTATGATTGAATGGCAGGAGGGTGCAGAGGTAAAAGTAGATCTCACCATAATCACTTTACTCTTGAGTCTGCGGCTTCCTCTACTCCTTTTGAGGGCCCAATCCCCCCCAACTGACCAGCTTGCTACAGAAATAGTGGATGCTCCTTTAAATTACTCTAGTACAATATGACGCATGTGCTCCAATGTGGCACAGAGGTTAGTCTGGTTCCCCAGGTCCGCAAAGCTGAGCGAGAAGCCTCACTTGAAGCCTCTAAATTATAATTTGAAGGCTCCCGAGCCCATCTCCACCACAATCCCCCTGCTTCTCAAAGCCTCCCTCTGCTCAAGTTGTCCAAAGATTCTCCGACATCCTAGCTGAAATAAATATGTGCCAAACTATGCTAGTGGCCAAAGTGAATGAGCTCAAACAGAATTATGTTATCCTCAAGCACAATCTTTAGAAATTACGCAATAGTACTACAGAATCTGAAAGAGGAATCTCTGACATGGAAGGCCCCCAGAGGTCCCTGTCCCCTCAAATTTTCCTTTTAGGTATTATAGATGAGGTAGTTCAAAGACCTTATAAAAGCCTATTTTTCCATATCTTGCTTTTCTGTTCCAGGACGGTAATAATAATAGTATGGAAATCAACTGATGCACCATCGAGAGTGGCGGATTAAGTGTACCATGGGCCCTGGGCTATTGACACAACTTTGACACTGTAGCCGTCAGTGCCACTGACCTGACGGATACAGGTTTTAGCACTAGATACAGCTGCTCTGTATTCAGGATATAAAGCAGCTGTATCTCAAAAAGTAAAAATTATTTTTAATAAAAAGTATTTAGAAAGTTGCACCAAACACACTGATACACTGTTTTAATAAAGAAAAAAAAAAAGGAAAAATAATAATAATAACAATAATAATAAAAAAAATTGTAACACCTCTCATGTCATAGTGATATGTCAGAACTTTTAATCGGTGGGGGGTCCGAGCACTGAGACCCCCACCGATCGCTAAAGTGAAGCAACAGAAGCGCACGATTGAATGTTGCGCCGCTTCATTTCTGATCGCCATTTGTCAGAGTGGTGTACGTCCATACACCGCTTGCTCGGCTTTCGAAACGAAGCGGCACAGCAGTCACCTAAGCGCTTCTGTCACTTTGTTTTAGCGATCCATGGGGGTCTCACTGCTCGGATCCCTACCGATCAAAACTTCTGATATTTCACTATGACATGTCAGAACTTTTTTAGAAGTTTCGTTACACTTTAAAGAGGTTTTCCCGTGAGAGAAATGTATGACATATCTTGTGGATCCTGTCAGATAGATGCGAGTCCCACCTCTGGGACCTGCACCTATCTGTAGAACCAGGCCTCCTAAACCCCGTTCAAACGTTCTACTCTCGCTGCCTCCCGGCATCTTCCTGACTTCATGGACTTTCCGTAACTCTCCGTAACTTTCCGTAACTCTCACAGTAGTGAATGGCAGTTACGGAAGCAGCGTAGCATGCAAGCTACGCTGTTTCCGTAACTACCACTCAGTTCTATGGTACTTACGGAAACAGTGTAGCATCAGCGTGCTACGCTGTTTTCGTAACTCCCGACGATGAAGTCAGGAACTGGCCGGGAGGCAGTGAGAGCAGAAAGATGTAGAACGGGGTTTAGGGGGCCTATCTGACATCCTGTGGATATGTCATAAATGTCCCTGGTGGGAAAACTCCTTTAAGTAGTCAGACACCCCTCCCCTTGTAGTAAAAATAACTACTGAGGGCTGTATTGGGGAGATATTATTGCAAGGGCTGGTCAGATTGTCTCACTGACTGCTAAGGGCTCTATAGGGCGGTTTGAATGACTCGGAAGTCTCTGTGTAGGGGGGATATCCCACCCATAGAGACCTCAGTAGTTAGTCGCTCAGACCCCCCCTACAGAGCTCCCAGCAGTCAGTCAGACAACCTTCCCTTGATATATATTAGTAACTACTGAGAGCTCTATGGGAAGGGGAGGATTATACTGAAAGGGTGTCTAACCATATAAGTGACTGCAGAGGACTCCATGGAGGGGGAGTAATCCCCCATCCCCATAGAGCCCTCTGTATTTATTATATAGCAGGGGGGGTTGAGCATCTGACTACTGACTGCTCTATGCGGGAGTATTATTATCCCCCCATCGAGTCCTCTGCAGTGAGTTAGATGGACCCCCACTTGCTATATAATTAATCTAATCCCTCCCTAGCATCGGCCAATCAGTTTAAAGTTGGCTGGGGCAGGAGGCGAGTACCACACTAACCTCACCGCATGCCCACCACCCTGCTTTCCTGTTCCTCTCTGGCTGTGCGTGCATCGTCAGAGAGGCGTGTTCTATCTTCTACCACTAGCAGATGTGCCTATTGTGACGCACGTCTGCTAGCCCTATGCTGCCCCTGCAAATGCTGTCCCTCCCCCAGGGCGGATTCTAGCTTTCCTGCTGCGAAAATTGAAATGGCGTCCCCCAGATTTGATTGACATCCCCTTGGCAGTTCTACATCACTAGCAGCCTCCTCCAACTCTTGCAGATGCGCCATTGCCTTGTATTGGCATGTACGGTGCAGCCAGGCAAAGTACACCTCGCTGCACGGTGCGTGCCCAAGTAGTACAGGGCAATAGCGCATCCGAGAAAGTTGGAGGAGACTGGTAGTGATGTATAACAGCTAGAGGGATGTCAATCAAGCATGGAAAGGTGGGTTTGGAGGCAGCACCATGTGACTCTTCGGATAGCGGCATTGCCCCATGACCCTTTAATGAGTAATTAGCATATAGTGTGCGCCGTTTTAAAAGTTGACTTTATCGATTTTGCTGCATCTAAAAAAAACATTTTTTCAGAAATTGTTTGGAAATATTGTCAGGTTATGTATCACCGCATGGTGGCGGTTCAAGGGGTTAAAACTATCTCTGAAAACTATTCCATCTGCCCTGCAATTTTGTTATTATAAATATATTCTATATAATTACAGCTCCAGAACCAAGCTCTGACATTTACGGCTCCAGAACAAAGCTCAATACATAAATACAGCTCCAGAACCAAGCTCAGTACATATATACAGCACCAGAACAAAGCTCATACATACATACATACATACAGCACCAAAACAAAGCTTAGTACATAAATATAGCACCAGGACAAATCTCAGTACATAAATAAAACACTAGAACCAAGCTCAGTACATAAATACAACACCAGAACCAAGCTCAGTACATATACAAAATACCAGAACCAAGCTCAGTACATAAATACAGCACCAGAACAAAGCTCAGTACATAAATACAACACCAGAACCAAGCTCAGTACATAAATAAAGCTCCAGAACCAAGCTCAGTACATATATACAGCAGCAAAACCAAGCTCAGTACATAAATACAGCTCCAGAACCAAGCTCAGCACATAAATACAACATCAGCACAAATACAGCTCAATTTAGTGCAACCCCTGCCGTATAAGTTTGTATGGATAAAACTACAGCTCCCAGCATGATCTGAACAATGGTAAGGATATGCTAGAAGTTCCTGGTTCCCCCCAAAAAATATCATGCCACCCATCATCTCTCTGCAGACCATACAGTGACTACAGTACTGATTAGAGGCAGAATAAACATATACATTAAGTGACTCACCGGTGACCTTATTTCAGATTCTAGTTTTTCTTTTTCTCTTTTCTTTTCCATCCAGTCCAGACCTCTATGATGACTTCTCTCGGCCACGACCCATTTCTGCAGTTTTACGCTCAGATGTCTTCAGCTTCTCACTTTTCAAACATTTCTGCAACTATAAACAAAGATAACATTCTCATGGTGCCACACAATACGTCCCTAAATATAATAGTACCAAACACTGCACCTCTAATTAAAATAACACCATACACTGTTCCTGATTATAATAGCACCATACACTGTGTCCCTGATTATAATAGCACTATACACTGTGTCACACACACACACACACACACAGTGCTCCCTGTAGATAGTGCCCACATAGAGCCCTCTGTAGATAGTGCCCCCATAGAGCCTCCTGTAGATAGTGCCCTCCAGAGCCCCCTGTAGATAGTGCTCCCATAGATAGTGACCCCATAGAGCTCACTGAAGATAGTGCCCTACATATAGCCCCCCTGTTGATAGCGCTCTACATATAACCCACTGTAGATAGCGCTCTACATATAGTGCCCCCTGTATATAGTGCACTACATATAGTCCTCCTGTAGATTGTGTCCCACATAAAGCCTCCCACGTAGAGTGTGCCCGACATATAGCCCCCTGTAGATAGCGCTCTACATATAGTCCTCCTGTAGATTGTGCCACACATATAGCCTCCCCTGTAGATTGTGCCCCACATATAGCTCCCCCCTCCTGCAGATAATGCCACTCACACTTCTAAGTGGAAAAAAACAAACTTTACATACTCACCGTGATCCCGTTCTGACGCTGTCCTGTTTCAATGTAGGCCTGCTCTCTTTTGAGCAGGTCTGCTGTGGTTGATCTACGCAAGTGGCACGATGACGTCATCGCGCCACTTGCATTGTTGAAAGGTGCTAATTGGCAGGGCAGACTGACATGCCACGTCAATCAGCGCCCTTCAACAATGGAAGCGGTGCGATGCGACGGCGGAGCTGAGTGACGCAAGCGGCACTATGACGTCATCGCGCCGCTAGCGTCGTTGATTGGCAGGGCAGAATGACTTGTTGAAAGGCACTGATTTGCGGGACAACTCATTTTGCCCTGCCAATCAGCGCCATTGTAAGACGCTGAATGGTCGAGCACAGAACGCAACCGGCCATTGAGTGCTTATGCATGTAATTGTACCTGCGTTCTATAGACGCAGGTACAATTAGTGCCGGAAGGGGTGGCGGTGGCTGGTTTCAGTTGCGCTGCCGCCCCCTCAAAGAGGCAGCAGGCCGGACGGTGCAGTCTTGCCTTCCCCATTAGCAGCGGCCCTATTTTCTCCCAGTCCGCCCCTCATCCCCATTAGCGGTGGCCCTATTCCTTAAGCAGCCCGCCCCTCCTCCCCAGTAGCGGCGCCCCTATTCCCTCCCAGCCCGCCCCATCTCCGCATTAGCGGCGCTAGCGTGCTGCAATGCTGTTTTTTAAAATGATGTATGATTCGGGCGGCCATGGGCCCCCTGGGAGCCGTTCGAATCGCCTGTATGATGATCCGCCACTGACCATCGATATCTCATTCGCTTGGTCTGGTAAATAACTATGTGCCTTTCTACAAAATCCTTTAAATATCCAAGAAATGCCTGCATAAGTTTCGTCTTCCTGGTTTTCAATGCCTGAGACTGCTCCTTTAGGGACTCAACCTTTGGTCGACAAGTAAAGTTCCGCAACTTTCAGAATACTGTATTCTGGGTTCACAAGGGGGGTGCTTACTGTTGTGTCTGCGGTGTTTGTCTGTGTGTGTGTGTGTGTGTGTGTGTGTGTGTGTGTGTGTGTGTGTGTATGTGTATGACTCAGATTGTTTATCTGGAACTGCATTAATGCAATTGGTTGGGGACAGGTATTTTTGACATCTGCTGACTTAGATATACTATTGATCTGGGCAGTTTCTCACCAGTCTCTATCTCCATACTGGCCGATATTGCATATTTACTATTACATTGCAATTCCACAGTTGTAAACTCGTCATTTTGTTGTGTTTGTAAAACTTAAAGTGTAATTAACCTTTCATAAAACCTTTGACATGTCATAGTGACATATTTGGGAAATGTTTTCAGGTCTTTACAGAGTAATGTAGAATAAAGGGAATTACCGTTAGAAGAAATTGATGGTGTATACTCAGGATAGGCCATCAATAGCTGATTAATGGGGATCCGACTCACGGCTCCTCCGACCAATCAGGTGTTTTAAAGGAGCCACAGTACTCTTGCGAGCACTGTTTCCACTTTATTCCCGTCACTTCTGTGAATCGCCAACACACTTGTAGCAGCAGTTCACAGTATTACAGCCTCCTCCCATTCACTTGAATAATAGAAGGCTGTAATACTATTCACAGTATGGATCAGGTAAGGAATGAAGGGGAAGCAGCGCTCACATGAATGCAGCGGCCCCTTCCAAACAGCTGATCGGCGGGGGTGCCGAGAGTCAGACCCCCACCGATCAGATATTGACGGCCTATCCTGGTGGATAATTTTCTTCTAACTGGAAAATACTTCCATATCAGAGATGGATTCCCTCAGCTTTTTTTAGATATAAAATAATAGCTTAATATATTAATATTATTTACTAATTTTGTTTCTTTACTTATCTTCTTCTATAAGTGTAGTGAATTTTCAATTCATACTATAAGTCTATGTACATTAGTAAGATAGTGTAACTGTTGTAGGAAGGCTATAACAGCCCTAAATTTGGGACATGTCTAGGCGTTGAAGCAGAATATTTATCACAAATATCCTAACAATCTGACCAGTTGTTACACCCACTGACATTTTGTTGGGTGAGGTTAAAGGGTGGAGGAGTTGTCAGTGCTGTAAACCTATTCAGCAGCTGTGCTTTAAATTTTCTGCCACTTTGACAAATGACATTACTCTTTATAACCAACAAATCCACTGATCAGAAAATAGTAATGGAATACTTCCCCTGTGAGGTGCAGAGGTCACATTTCATCATGATTACTATTGGAATATATGTGTACTTGGTAT
Organism: Rhinoderma darwinii; assembly: GCF_050947455.1. Lineage (NCBI taxonomy): Eukaryota > Metazoa > Chordata > Amphibia > Anura > Rhinodermatidae > Rhinoderma > Rhinoderma darwinii. Next base: position 294,981,916 of record NC_134689.1, on the reverse strand, counting down.
AAAGTTATTAGCACATATAGTATATCATAAAATTTTTTTTAAATCCTTTAGACTATAGGGAAATTACTAACATGGTCTGACAAGTGGACATAACTAATAGGTGCTCCATACATGTCTCAAGTCACCTGCCCACTAGGCATTATCATAACCTTTTTCTATTGCACACTTTATAAACATAGCCTTAAACCTCCTATGTCTTATATGACACACCAACTGGAAATTTTCTATTTTTATCTTACTTAAATATGTCTCCAGTCCACATAATTCTGCACAGTTAAGCTCTCAGGTCCAGTCAGAACGGCTGTTACAAGTTGTTGTTCATCCATGACCCTTGGCGCGGGCTCTTTGGATGCTTACTGTCCTGAGTCAACTCTTCCTAAAGGCTCACTATTGACATAAGCTGGCTTCCCCTATATATTCCTCCTTAGTACAGTGCTGTGTGCAACGACAATAAAGTACTTTATGTTTTATTAATATTCACTTCGATTTTCCCTGACAACTTGCGCAGTTTTCTGATTCTCTTCTAATCTATGCCCACAAAGTTGGACTGACCCACCAGAGTACCAGAGGATTCTCCAGTGGGCCTGGTCGGTGACACAATAATGGGCCCTAAAGTTCACACAGAAGACAACCCTGTCTGGAGTGAATGTCTTTCCACTAGGCTCTGTTCTTTATGAGTTGATTCACAAATAACCTATTAGATCTTATTGATACAATATTGTCCTCCATTTACAATGCTAACAACAACATTTACAATGCAGTTAAAAGTGGATGTTCAAATGTTCAGTTTAGATAGAAGGTGGGCTCAAGAAACTTTCGTCCGACATTGATAATACCAGACATCTGCTTTTGTAAAAACTTGACCAAATTCCATTATAAACATGTTTTACCTTCGTACCAATCTAGTTAAAATATATATATGCCTTGACCAGAGCTGAAACCTATTATGATTCTGTCTATTGACTTGGTACCATGCTTTTTTTTTGCTCATAGTACCCATAGGGAGTTACCTAGGGAGCCACAATCTAAGCATATAACTGAAAAAGTTCTTACATCCGGGTGGGAGTTATAAGTGAGGAATGATAGATGATCTAGTGCCAAAGAATTGCGTCAATACGCAGTAAAAACAACACATGCTGTAGTTAGCACAGTCTCATGACATGACCCTTATGGAGAGTTGTGTTTCAGGCAGTTTTCATTTATATATTAGATTCAAGACAGGTTCTATATTTTTTTTATGAATTATGTAATACTAACACAGCACTAAATGTACTATAAGCTACCATTTAGACCCAGGTTGCTGGTCTCGAGGACTGGAGCTACAAAAGAAGAGGGCAGTTTTTATTTACATATACACCTCCAAGCTGATATATGGACGTGATATCTAAACTATTCATATGAAAATATTACACTCATATAGCAGTTGATGACCAGATTGTAAATCAGAGTGCATTAAAAAGTTAGGACATGTTGTCTAGTGCGCTGTTAGTTTAGCTTTATTTATAAATGGTATAGAATACCTGTAATATCTGATAGCACAGGAATTCCATGCACCTTCACAGATCATATCTGCTATTATGTAGTTATCTGCATAATTTCTTCTTTTTACAAAAACACATCTGAATGTCATCTTTGACGGGGATGTTTAATTTGTTGTATAATGAGATTGAAAATGCTAAAAGTGATCTAGGGCAAATCTGGACATCTGTCTTTGAGTCATTGAAAAGAAAAGAACACAACAGCTGTGAAAACAGCAGGAATATGATTAGGTATACAGAACTCTCCACAACACTCAACTTCTTTTTAATTGCAAGCCTCTTGGTGATACATTTAGGGTGGTGTGAGCAAAGACCCGTACTTTTTTAAAGGAGCAATCCTAATTTCAGTATATCAATTATTAAACCTTGTATTCACATTTGACATACATGTACATCATACAGATGTGTCCCCCCCCCCTTTCCTTTGCCTAAAATTTGGTTAAGGATTCCAATTTCTCATTAAATTAATTCAATACAATATCGAGACATGCTAGAAAAAAAACTTGTCAGGCTACAATTCGCATCACCAATCACTGCCTCTCTAGTAGATAAATAAATATAATACTTCACTTTAATTAGATATACTTTAAAAGTTTTTTTCTGTATTGCTCAGTATTCAATTCCACTCAAAAACATCTATGTGGAAACAGGGCTACAGACACTGATCACAACCAACCGCGCCGTAAGAGGGGATAAATGTATTGCTGTATCTATCTAACCAGCTTCCAGCAATATTGATTGCTCCTACACCATTGGATGTCCCTACCTAGAGAGATAAGAACCCACAATCTGGTGCACTTATTCCCCTCTACTATAAGTTCACCCTGCCAGGTGCACCAATGTCACAATGTCTCGACGCGTTTAGTCTGTGGTGTAACCTACAGATACTTCAGGAGACCTTTTGATTTTTTACAGACTCACACATAGATTTGCGCTAGAGTTGTAATATTAAACTTCGGCGGCCACGAGGAGAGCCATGCACAGCGGCTAAAACACAGAGTATAAGAAGGCTTAGCTCAGCCCACCTGTCTGTGAAGCGCATCAAGGTTTCCGCCCACTCTTCCCCTGAGCTATTGGGACTTCAACCTATCTGAGCGTCATATAACACACCCAGGGGGCTCACCCATTGCCCTGGTTACCGATACAAACAGAGTCATGGCTTCTCTCACTAAGCCACTTTTGATAAAGGATTACCTTGTGAAATTACTAAACTAACCTTCCCTGTCACCTGAAATCCATGTTAACATGAGACATCGTTGATCGGTGCTCGTTTGCTTCTGTCACACAGAGCTATGGATGGGTACGAGCGGTCGTTACTCCGATCGCTTGTCCCCATACATTATTATCATGTCGGCAGTGCGTCTCCCTGTTTACACGGGGGATGTGCTGCCGACAACGATAATCTTTTAAACGATACGACCAGCAGATGATTGAACGTTTGCTTGTTCATCTGCTGATCGCTGCCTTTTTACACAGGGCAATTATCGTCAACGAGCATTATATGAACACTCGTCTGCCCCATAATTGCCCAGTGTAAAACCCACCTTTAGTCTCCTCGCATTGGGGAGTGTAGACTGCAGTCCAGTACAGGGGTATATTGTTGCACAGACCTGCCAGCGTTAAAACCAGGCTGCAATTCACATCACAACTACTGAGTGGCCACACATAGACACATATAGCATAGACATCTCGTGACAGAAATAATGTGTTTTTTTTTCAAAACTGGTCATCTCGCGCCACATATGTCACTCAGGATACAAAGAGATATGAAAAAAGTAAGTAAAAACACATCTGTAGTCGAGAGGTGGGAAGTATGGAGCAGGCTAATGAGCTCTTACAGCTGACAACCTGCTCTAAAGGCCGGGATCGGAAATATACCATCTGTTCATTAACTTACAGTAGATGCAGCAGGCAATACCAACTGCGGCATCTAAGCCGTTAGACAGGAAGGGGGGATTTTTGGAGTTATCTTTTTTGTATATTGATTACTAAAAAAATGTCATTTGATTGTTATCTATGTAAAAAATATAGACAAATACAATCCAAATAAACTAATAACACACAAACAGTTGTACTGTTCATGTCTTTTATTGAGCACATTGATTAAAAATCCACAGTGCAAGGAGAAAAGTAAGTGAACCTCTGTGTTCCCCAAGAGCTAATTGGGAAAATGTGCTTTAATTAAGGAGATGAGATTGGAAGTGTGGATTTTACAGATGCTTTGCCCATTAAATAGAGGCACACAAAGCCTAGTTACTAACAAATCTGTTCTTCTCAAGACAGATTGGTTCGTGTAAACCATTTCTTGTGGCAAACAACTTTCAGAAGACCTCAGAATATGTCTTAATGAGAAGCATGATGCTGGAACCAACTACAAAAGCATTGCTAAAGACCTGGGTGTACATCAATCAACAGTTAGACAAATTGTCTACAAGTGGAGAAAATTCAGAACTATTGCTACTCTCAGTAGGCATCCAGTTAAGATCACTCCATGAGCACAACGGGCAATCCTAAAAGACATGGGAAAGAACCCAAGGGTGACAGCAAAAGACCCTACAAACTGCAAAATCCTCTGTTCATGTGTCCCATATCAAAAATATACTGAACAAGAATGGGGTTCATGGAAGGACACCACAAAGGAGGCTGCTGCTGCCCAAAAAAAACCCATTGTGGCCCATCTCAAGTTTGCCTGAGAACACCTGGATGTTCCACAATACTTCTGGGGAAATGTTATATGGACCGATGAGACAAAAGTGGAACTTTTTTGCATAAATGCACAACGCTATGTTTGGAGGAAAAAGAACACTGCACACAAACACCAAAACCTCATCCAAATTGGGAAGCATGGTGGAGGGCACAGGTATGGGCGTGAAACTAGCTAGAAGGATATATTCCTGAGCATTAACACTAATGCCTTTCTAAGCATATAACAAATTTGAAATGAATGAAAAATTGTGTATTATCGCAAATAGGACATTTATAAATAATTAAAACTGAGTGCATGTTTTGTCTTTTGCTATTGAACAGTATTTATATTAAGCGGCAGACATCGAGCGGCAGTACACACATGCTGAATATATTTAATACAGAATTTGTATTAAGTTCATAGTAGAGGGAAAATCAAGGGTTGGAGCTGCCTTGCTGCCTCATGGCCTGGACGCCTTGCAATCATTGAGGGAAAAATAAATTCAATGGTGTATTAAAACATTTTACAGGAGAATGTATAGGCAGCAGTCCATGACCTCAAACTGAAGAGATGTTGTGTGATGCAACAACACAATGACCCAAACACCCCCTGTTAATCCTCACTGCTCGACTGCAGTGCGGAGGATGAGCATGCAAGCTGCCTCTCCATTTAAAATCTGTGGGAATGACGGAAACACCCGAGTACAGTGGTAAACAGTGGTACAATGTGAAACCATCTTATTCCATATTATTAAAATAATATCTCAATCAGAAAATAATAATAGAAACAATATTCTACACACTTGTGACCCACCTAAAGGTCTGGTGCAAATTTAATTTATTTTTGCCACAAGGGTTGAAGCGAGGAGGAATGGGAGAGATCATTTAACCATTAAAAGTTACTCCCCACAACAGTGAAATACATAGAAGAAAGGGGAACCCAGGGCGAGGATCAAACCCCGATCATTTTAATGATGGGTGTTGCCACCCAGACCAGAAGGGTTTAGTGTTTGTTTTCCATGGGCCAAATATGCCACTGTCCTGTTTGCTAAAAATGCAGTTACCCTGAAGAGGGGTGTCCTGCACAAGTTCTCAGTACCCTGTAATAAAGGGGATGGGATCAACCAGAGACTTTATTCAAGCAGCTGCATTTTCCCCACCAAAAGTTTGGAGGTTATAGCAATCCTGCATAAAGATTTCTCATCTTCTTGTAAGTCCCTACACTAACAGCGCGTTTAATCAGATTTAACATACATTATTGAATCACATATCAATCTCACATAACTGATCACATTGTGTTCCTTTGAATTTCATAACCAAAATAGCTTGTCATGAATATTCACTGGGGGAATATGTTCTTGCACATCTGATAGGCTGTTATGTGACCCCCACATACAGTACATTGCTGAGCAACAGTGGTTGTCAAAAGAGCTCCCTGAACAGGTCTACAAGATCCGCCCCATAGTCTTAATTACAGACAGGAAGACATTTAGACTCATTCCCACCTACAGTAAATACCATTTTTTTTACAAAAAGCTGAACATGGAACTAAAAAAAAGCACAAAACATAATGTAACTTATTGCATTAACCCCTTCCCGACATCTGCCGTATATATACGGCGCTGTCGAGCAGGGGTTCCCACAAACTCAGTACAGGAGCTGAGCCCGCACAATGACCACCGGGTGTCAGATATATGTTATGACACCCTTCTGTAATGGCTAGAATCGGAGCTAGCCTCCGATCCAGCCGATTAACCCCTCAGATGCTACACTCAATAGAGATTGCAGCATCTAAAGGGGTTTTTAGCCACTGGCACCCCAGCAACGTGATCGCTGGGTTGCCGGTGGCTGCAATGGTAACAGGGGGCATAATACTGGCCTCCCGGTCTGCTAGCTACGGAAGCTTCCTATGCCCCGCTCAGAGGCGGGGCCTAAAAGGCTTCCAGTACCGACGCCAAGATGGCGCCGGTTTAGCTTCCGGCTCAGAAGCTGAGCCGACATCATCTGCGGTGGGTGTCCGCTGTATGTTATAGCGGACACCCTGCTGTAACGGCAGGGACCGAAGCTAGCTCTGATCCCTGCCTTAATCCCTTAGATGCAGCGATAGAACGCGATCGCTGCATCTTAGTGGCTTGTAGCAAATCGGCAGCCCTGCCATGCGATCGCAGGGCTTCCGACTGCTACTATGGCAGCAGGAGGCCTAACAATGGCCTCCTAGTCTGCAATTACAGAAGCAGATTAGTTCCCACCCGGAGGCGGAGCCTAATCGGCTTGCTGTCAGTGAACGACTGACAGTTCTAATACATTGCACTACATAGTTAGTGCAATGTATTCGAAGACCAGTGAAACAGTGGGACCTTCAAGTTCCCTAGCGGGATTAAAACAAAAGTGTAAACAAAAGTGTAAAAAGAGTAAAAATAAAAGTTGTAAAAAATAAAATAAAAGTTTCAAGTAAAGATAAAACACAATCGCCCTTTTTCCCTTATAAAGTCATTTATTATTGAAAAAAAATAACTTAACCATGCATATTTGGTATTGCAGCGTCCATAACAGCCTGAGCTATAAAAATAATATGTTATGTGAACGCCGTAACAAAAACCCCTAAAAACATTACTTTGCCTTCCAAAAATTAAAATAAAAAGTGTTCGAAAAGTCGCATGTATCCAAAAATAGTACCTATGAAAACTATAGCTCGTATTGCAAAAAACAAGCCCTCATACAGCTCCGTCGACAATTTTTTTTAATGTTATGGTTCTCACAACTTGGCGACAGAAAAAATACATTATTTTTACAAAAGTAATTTTATTGTGCAAAAAGTTGTAAAACATAAAAAAGTGCAATAAATTAGGTATCGCCGGAATCGTACTGACCCGCAGAATAAAATTAACATGTAATTTATAACGCATGATGAATGCTATATAAAAAATTAAATACAAAATCAATGCCAGAATTGCCTTTTTTTTGGTCAACTTTCTTCCCAAAAAAAAGGATAAAATGTGATCAAAAAGTCGCATGTTCCCCAAAATGGTACCAATAAAAACCACAGCTCATCCCGCAATAAAACAGCCTCCATATCACTACATCTTCAAGAAAAAATACAATAAGTTTAGGCTCCCATTCAGGAAAGAAAAATATGCAGTTGTGCAGGCCCGTGGGGAACAATTCTTTTGTTTCAAGCGGTGATTTATCAAGGCACTAAGATTAGGGAACTAGGAAAAGGAGGACTCAAACATATCCGCTGGAAGTGAGGGTGCCCGTATTATATCAGGACATCACTTTCCCAGCAAAATCCCCCAAATTGCAAAGGTGCCAAGTGTGTAACAAAAGGCGGATAAGGAAGGACATTTATCAGTGCGACACTCGTATGTGCATAAAGGATTGCTTCACAGCGTAACACACATCTATGGATTATTTTATTGTTGTTTTTTTTTACCCCATTATGATACCACCTGACTATGCCCCTGATGTATCCTGCCCAGCTTACATATGCCCCCACATTCTAAACTAAAATTCCAGTAAAACGCCAAACAAAACTACTAATAAGCAAAATCCACGCTCCAAAAGCCAAATGGTGCTCCCTCACTTCTGAACCCTACAGTGTGCCCTAACAGCAGTTTACTTCCACATATATGGCATTTCCAAACCAGAGAGAACCCTTTTAATAATTTTTGGGGTGTGTGTCTCCAGTGGCACAAGCTGGGCACAACATATTTGCCACTGAAATGGCATATCTAGGGAAAAATTGAAATTTTTACTTTGCACCACCCGCAGCGCAATCATTTATGGAAAAGACCTGTGGATTGAAAATGCTCACTACACCCCTTAATAAATGCCTTGAGGGGGTAGTTTCCAAAATGGGGTCACTTTTCATGTTTTGTTTTTTTATTATTTTACATCAGAACCTCTGCGATTGTGAACCAATATTTTGTAAGTCGCCAAATTAGGCCTCAATTTCGCATATTACTCTTTCAATCCTGGGCCCTGTTGATCGTCCAGTGAAAAGATTAGGGCCACATGTAGGGTGATTCTAAAATCGGGAAACACAGCATAATAATTAGAGAGCTGTCTTTTCATGATGACACAAGCTGGGCACCACATATTGGCATATCTATGGAATAATTGCCATTTTGACTGTGCAACATCAAGTGCACACTAATTTCTGGAAAACACCTGCGGAGTTAACATTCTAATTACACGCCTAGGTGAATACCTTGAGGAGTGTAATTTCCAAAAATGGGGTCGCTTCTGGGAGGTTTCCACTGTTTTGGTCGCACAGAGACAAATGCGACATAGCGCCCAGAAGCCAATCCAGCAAAATCTGCACTCCAAAAGCCAAATGCCGCTCCTTCCCTTATGAGCACTACCGTCTGCCCAAACAGCAGTTTATGACCATATATTAGGTATTGCCGTATTCGGAAGAAATTGCTTTACAAATGTTGGGGTTCTTTTTTTCCTTTATTTGTAGAGAAAATTAAAAATGAAACATGAGATATATTTACATGTTATTGGAAAATAATGTAATTTTTATTTTCACTGCCCAATTCTAATAAAATCTATGAAAAATCTGTGAAATCAAAATGCTCACTACAATTCTATTAGTTTCCCAAATAGAGTCACTTTTGGGTAGCTTTCACTGTTTTGGTCCCACAGGGCTTTTCAAAAGCGACATGGTGCCAATAAACGAATCCAGCAAAATTTGTGCTCCAAAAGCCAAATGGCGCTTTTTCTCTTCTAAGCCCTGCCGTGTGCCCAAACAGTAGTTTATAACAACATATGACGTATTTCCCTACTTTGGAGACGTTGCTTTACAAATATTGGGGGGCTTTTTCTTCTTTATTCCTTGTGGAAATTGTTTTTTTTAGCTAAAACAACATCGTATTGGAAAAATGTAAAAACAAATATTTTCACGTCCATATTCTAATAAAATCTATGAAACAAATTTGTTTTGGCATCACAAGACCTCTTCAAACCTAACATGGTGACTAAAATATATTGTAATAAAAGGAAGGCCCCAAAATCCACTAGGTGCTCCTTCTGTGGCCTGTGTTTCAGTCTATTAGCACACTAGGGCCACATGTGGGATATTTCTAAAAACTGCAAAATATGGGCAATAAATATTTAGTTGCATTTCTCTGGTAAAACCTTCTGTGTTACAGATTTTTTTTTATTAAATATGAAGTTCTGCAAAAAAAAAATAAAAAAAATTGTCTATTTCATCTCTACTTTGCTTTAATTCTTGTGAAAAGCCTAAAGTGTAAAGAAACTTTCTTTAGTCTTTCAAAAGTGGCTGCAGCGGGAAGGGGTTAAAGAGAAAATATTGTAAACTAATATTTATTAAAACTGATGAGTTGCTTTTCCCATATGTATGAGCAATTATTGTTAAGACTGTTCATTATAGTTCATGTGGATGAAAATATTGATTAATCTAACTGTCTCTGGTGTTGTCCATGATGAAGTATATTTCTCACCTCTCACTAAAAGGTAGATTGCTAACCGATTTCTGTATCTAAAAAGGTGAATATTCCCTTTGTGAGTCTGTAGTAGAAGAAGCTTGATGTAATAACACCCAACCTTTACATATGGTGCAATAACACCTACAAGACAATAATTCCCTCAATGGAGAACAGGACAGGCAAATATTCTGCTGCTTAACCAAGCAATGGCAGCAGGTGCCACCTACATTGCTATACTCCATTTCTCTCTTTAAATGAGACTGATGTAAAAAAGAACAGGAAAACAGAGAAACAGACAAAAAAAATCATTGCAAAGAGGGCAAAGGTTTAAGATTGTTCAGCAAGGAGGAACAGTTTGCACCACTGGTGAAAAGATCAGGTACATGTAAGATATCCTAGTCGGGCCTTGTTATATGATATTGTGCTTAATGACAAGTCCACAGTGACATCTTACTAGAAATACTAATTTGTAGTCCCCAAATAGAAAATATTATTATGTAATAGGCAGGAAAGACAAAGATTTACACATTCAAAACATACATTGATAAAAATTGTGTTGTAAAAATCAGCCCCTCCAAAAGCACAGCTAATGCCAAAGGGGCTCTTCTGTATTTCCCCGATGACAGATGTAAAGGGCACTGAATATTGGGCATGTTGGATACTTTTTTTTTTTTACTCTGGGACATAAGAGTTGGTCCATGAAATAAACATGTTTATGGGGAGGTCGGGGGAATATTACTGTTGGCAAACAGCTATCTTAGGGACTGTTCACATCAGCATTCTTGTTCCGTTCATCTGTTCCATTCAACATTTTCGTCGGAGGAACTGATGAACGGAAAGCCGAATGGAAACTATTGCTTTTATTTGCATTACCATTTCAATGTTTGTTTCCGTTCCGTAAAGTTTCCATTTTTTTTCACGGAAACAATAGTGCTGTCGAATCCAAACGCTGATGTGAATAGGCCCTTACATGTATTGACAACTTTAGGGCCTAGGTTTATAATGTGCTTGGATGAGTATTTTCTTAAACTAATACGTTGCCTACATAAAGCTGTGTTGGTTTTTGGCAATACTGGAGTTGCTCTGAAAAGTTCTCCAACCTATGCCTTAATGTAAAAACAAATGTAGCCTTGGCCATTTCTCATATATCACATATTGTAACTTTTTTGCTATCCATACTTTGAGGATGTATACTCTGTAGCTCTTGAAAACCTTTGTGGTACATGGTAGATATAAATGCATCTAGCGTATACAAAGTATCTCTGGAAAGTTCATATGGGATTCCTAGAAATGATATTACATGTCTTAGTTACTGATAATGAAGCAAATACTACCATGATACAGTAACTATGGGCAAACTTAGAATGTGACTCCTACTTATGTTACAGCCAACACTTCATTACAACGAGCAGTATCACAGATTTCTACGATCCCGCTCATTTAACTCTTTAGATGTCACAGTCCATAGCAACCACAACATCTAAGCCGTTATAAAATAGTTGTCATGGCAGCCTGGGGGCCTAATAATGGTCCCCAGGTCTGGCATCTTTGAACCTTTATTAAGGCCTGCCAGAGGCAGGCTTAAAAGGAGCCTGTAAAAAACACGATATACCGCAATACATTAGTATTACAGTATATCGTGCAAATGATCCAATGACCAACAATCGTGCAAGTGATTAAACGACCCGTTAGGGGGTCTAATAAAAAAAAGTAAAAAACATTGGTTTTTTTTTTAAAAAAATACACAAAAAAACAATATTCAAAGTTACCAAAAAAAAACGTTTCCTCTTTTTCACAAAAGCAATGTAAGTGTCCCTAACGAACTATTACGATATAACATTTTAAAAAAATAATTAAAACGCCAGAATCGCTGTTTTTCGTCACCTCGTCTCCCACAGAAAATGGAATAGAAAGTGATCAAAAAGTCTTATGTACACTAAAAACTACAGTTCGCCCCGCAAAAAACAAGCCTTCACATCGCTAAATTAACAGAAAAATAAAAAATATATGGCTCTCAGAATATGGCAACACAAAACACATTTTATTTTTAACAGTTATTTCTTTGTAAAAGTAGTAAAACATATAAAAAACATATCAATTTTATATCGCTGAAATTGAATTGACCCAACAAAATAAAGCTAACATTTTTTTACCGCAAGGTGAATGCCATAAAAACAAAACCCAAAAAAACAATGGAGGAATCACTGTTTTTTTCACATTCTACCTCACAAAGAATTTTTTTTCAGCTTCTAGTACATTGTGTACTAAATAAATTATGCCATGAAAAACTACAACTCATCCCACAAAAAGCAAACTATCACACCGCTCAATTGACGGAAAAATAACAAGGTTATAGCTCTCAGAATATGGCAAGACAAAACAAATTTTATTTTTAACAATTAGTTTTTTCCTTGTAAAAGTAGTTAAACAAAAAAAATCAGAATAAATTTGGTATCGCCGTAATCGTATTGAATAGAATAAATTTCACATGTTTTTTTTTTACCGCACGGTGAACGCTGTAAAATCAAAACCCAAAATACAGTAAAGGAATCACAGTTTTTTTTCCAATTCCACCCCACAGAAAAAAAAAAAAGGTTATGGCTTTTGGAAGGTGGGAAGAAAAAACAAAAATTAAAAACTGAAAAATGGATGTGGCACGAAGGGGTTATCTAAAATGTTTAATGTAGTGCATATACAAAGTTGACAAAGTGAGTATAATCAGAGGGGGGGGGGGGAAGAGAAAGTTTTCTATCTCTGTTGTGGGCACCAAAGCCTATGGAAATCTTTCTTTAAAAATAGTGTGTTTTCCATTAATAATAGTGGAACTTGAGAAAAGCAAATCTTTAAAAATTGTATGTTCTCTTGATCTTCAAAAACCAGTCTAATTTGATATAAATCTCGAACCTAGTTAATCTATTTTTACCATAACTGCATATAGATCTAGAATAATGATATTCTCTATGGATTGTCCAAAATGTGACTCGTTTTAATTTGTTGGCCTGGTAAATTGATTCTACCATCTCTAAATGGAACCTGGGGAGATTGTAAAGCATGGAGGGAGTTGTAGTTCAAAAACAACTTGAAGGCCCGTGAGTTCAAACCCTTGACCTAGATAAAAGCAGTGATATTTTACAGAATATTTACTTTTCTGTTGCTTAATATATCACAGCGCCATGCTAGAGAACAAGATCCTCTAAGACTTGCAGAAAATTGTGTTTGCAGGAAAATAAAAAGACATCAATTAAAAGCATGCAAGAATAAAGGCTCATTATAAACGATTCAGACTGTGCTTTGTTTAGAAAATGTATCAGAGAGTTGAAGAGATTACCACTGATTGCCGCTTTTACATATAATAGACTTTCCCCATAAGTAATCATTAACAATTGTAATAGATGAATTAAACAGCTTAAGATTTTCCCTCTCCATATAAATGAATATTACATTTTAGTATGTTGTTTCTTAGGGCATAAAATATTTCTCATATGGAGTATTGCAGTTTGTAGATAAATGTCTTCAACGCTCTGTCAATAATATCAAACAGGCTTTGAGAAATAAAAATTTAGACACAATGGTTCATTCCCCACGCTATGCTGGCTCTGTGTACACTACAGATAAAAGATACCATTATGCTGTATAAATGAGCCAGGGTTATATATTTCATTATGGCTGTTACTAATAATGATTCAATAGAAAAGCTGCTAAAATCAGAATAACATTGAACCTAATGATGCGCCTAACCTCGTGTGAAATACAACACATCATTCATATCATCATTCAATGTCAGATACATATCAGGATCCAAAGGTTTATGTCATTAATTCAGTGGGCCATACTATAGGATAGCACTGGGAGCATTTTTAGAAAATACGTTCTCGGGAGTCTTTGTGATTTGTCAGCTCTATGAGGAAAAGCTTTGAATCAGATGAAAGTTCCTGTTCCTTTGAGTGCAAAGATATTCTCAGTGACAGAGGGGACACACATCCATTTCTTTTACTGTTTTACAGTGTGTCCTTTTAGTTAGCACAACCTGACCTATTTTACTTTTGTATCCCAGAGCATTCATTTTTTAATAGTTGGCCGTGTCCATGATCTTCCGTATTCCCCTTTATTGCCCAACTACTGTCCACTGAATTGAAGTCCACTGGAACTAAACCATTAATTTTATAATCTGAAAGGGCTACAAGCATACCACAGCTGGTAACGCCAATGTATTTTCAGAGTCAACTTTAGATCTAGAATGGATTCAACAGATTAATTTCAATTTTAGAATACCAAGCACCACCAAACCAGCACTAGCAAAGTAAAGAAGGTGGAACATGTAGCTCTCTAGCATTTTCACCGGCTGATCTACAGACTAATGAAACTGCTTAACTACTACTAAGGATGTCTAACTAGGGGTACTTTTACACGGCCCGACATGGGCTGTGTAAACGGTTGCTGATCAACGAGATAGCTTGTTGATCGGCGGTCATTTGCTCCTTTCACAAGGAGCTAGTATGGGGACGAGCTATCGCTACTACGATCGCTCATCCCCATACAGTTCTATCATGTCAGCAGCACGCCTCCCTGTTGACCAGGGTAAAAGGGCCCTTAGTCTTCCACTTTAACACTTTGGGGCTCATGCACACAGCCGTATTACAGCTCCTTTTTGCATTGCTTCTAGGGGAGAATAGTACACATGGAGTCCAACAGAGACTATACGCAGTGCAAGGCTCTGTACTAAAGATTCGTAAGGCTCCGTGCACTGCCATATAGGTTCCATGCACAGTGCTCTGCTATGTTTATGAGCACTTACATTACATCAAGCAATGAGATCAGAACTGAATGATATGCTTTGAACCTCTGCAGTGAAGCAAAGTTAATATGGAATCTATTATCCCATTCGTATAATCAAAAGATACTTTTAATATTAGACTTTATGCAACAATGTTCCTTCCACCTCTTTATTCCCAAATCACAACCTTATTATCATTGTGGCAGGCGTGTAACTATAACACATAGGCTGGGTTCACACATACTATTTACGGACGTAATTCGGGCGTTTTAGCCCCGAATTACGTCCGAAAATGCGGCTCAATAGTGTCGGCAAACATCTGCCCATTCATTTGAATGGGTCTTACGATGTTCTGTGCCGACGGTCATTTTTTTTACGCACCGCTGTCAAAAGGCGGGGCGTAAAAAAGACGCCCGCGTCAAAGAAGTACCTGTCACTTCTTCAGACGTAAATGGAGCCGTTTTCCATTGACTCCATGGAAAAACAGCTCCATTTACGTCCGTAATGGATGCAGCGAAAAGTGCCTTAACATGCCATTACGGCTGAAATTACGGAGCTGTTTTTTCCTGAAAACAGCCCCGTAATTTCAGCCGTAACGAACGCTGCCGTGTGAACATACCCTTACTGTTAAACCCTGGTGCCTGATGGGGCCAATTACCACTTTCCCCCCCGCATAGAGGGACAATAAATTGAGCATGATGGTTGAAGAGCCCTGGTACAGATTTTGCACTGTGATCCAGGGGGTATATGTTATGCCTCTGTATGGGGTAACCCCTAAAAAAAAATAATGCCCTCTCAGGGAACCCTTACTCCCATTCTTACCTTAAATGGGTGGTTTAGGGGCGGGTAAAGCAGGGGCGTAGCTAGGGGGGGGCAGACAAGGCATGTGCCCCGGGCGCAGTTCAGAGGGGGGCGCCAGCGCCACCTCCTCCTGCACTATAATTGTACCTGTGTCGCAATGACACAGGTACAATTAGAAGCAATGAATGACCGGGTACGTTCCGTGCCCGGCCATTCAGCTCCTTTCCACGAATGAAGCGACTGGTACCTTTTGTACCAGTGACGCTTCCGTCGATGAAAGGCGCTGACTGACTGACAGGGAAAGTCATCCTGCCCAGCCAATCAGCGCCTTTCATAGACGTTGTGTTCAACCCCCTGGAGACCTACGCAGAAGAGAGCAGGCCTCCAAGGCTGCCGTACGGCGTGGGAGCGGGAATAAGGTGAGTTTGAAATTTTTTTAATTTATTTTTTTAAATTGTAATAGAAGTGTGTGGCTGTATCTGCGGGGGGGGGGGGCTTTGTCTACACAGGGGGGGACTTTGTCTACAAGGCGGGGGGACTTTGTCTACACGGGGGGGGGACTTTGTCTACACGGGGGGGGGACTTTGTCTACACGGGGGGGGGACTTTGTCTACACGGGGGGGACTTTGTCTACACGGGGGGGACTTTGTCGACACGGGGGGGACTTTGTCGACACGGGGGGGACTTTGTCTACACGTGGGGCTTTATCTACAGGGGTGTCTATCTACAGGGGGACTATATCTACAGGGCTGGGCTATATACAGGGGGACTATATCTACAGGGGGGCTTTATACTGGAGTGGGCTGTCTATAGAGCACCATATACAGGGGTGGGCTATATAGTATATAGCCCCCTGTAGATATAGCCCACCCCTGTATATGGTGCTCCATAGATAGCCCACACCAGTATATAGCCCCCCCTGTAGATATAGTCGCACTGTAGATATAGTCCAACCCTGTAGTCATAGCCCACCCCTGTAGATATAGCCCACCCCTGTAGATATAGCCCCCTGCAGATATAGCTCCCCTGTAGATATAGCCCCCCTGTATATAGCCCACCCCTCTATATAGCCCACCCCTGTATATAGCCCCCCTCCGTAGATATAGCCCCCCTGTGTATAGCCCACCCCTGTAGATATAGCCCCCTGTATATAGCCCCCCTTCTGTAGATATAGCCCCCCTGTGTATATCCCAGCCCTGTGTATATCCCAGCCCTGTGTATAGCCCAGCCCTGTAGATATGGTCCCCCTGTAGATATGGTCCCCCTGTAGATATGATCCCCCTGTAGATAACCCACCCCTGTATATAGTCCCCCTGTAGATATAGTCCCCCTGTAGATATAGCCCCCATGTATATAGTCCCCCTGTAGATATAGCCCACCCCTGTATATAGTATCCCACAAATAGCTCCCCTATAGTGCTCCACAGAAAGCCCACCCCTGTATATAGCCCCCTTGTACATATAGTCCACCCCTGTATATAGTGCTCCACAGATAGCCCACCCTTGTATATAGTATATACAGGGGTGGGCTATCTGTGGAGCACTATATACAGGGGTGGACTATCTAGTGGAGCACTATATACAGGGGTGGACTATATGTACAAGGGGGGGCTATATACAGGGGTGGGCTATCTGTGAAACACTATATACAGGGGTGGACTATATGTGGAGCTCTATATACAGGGGTGGGCTATATCTACAGGGGGGCTACATACATGGTTGGGCTATCTGTAGAGCTCTATATACAGGGGTGGGCTATATCTACAGGGGGCTATATACAGGGGTGGGCTATCTGTAGAGCACTATAGGGAGAGTTATTTGTGGGACACTATATACAGGTGTGGTCTATATGGGGGCACCATCTACAGGGGCTCTATGGCAGGCACTATCTACAGGGGCCTCTATGGCAGGCACTATCTAGAGGGGGCACAGTGTGTGTGTGGGACATGGTGTATGGTGCTATTATAATTAGAGGTGCAGTGTATGGCTCTATTATATTTAGGGGTGTAGTATGTGGTATAATGATAACTTTATATTTATTTATAGGTGCAGAAATGTTGGAAAAGTGAGAAGCTGAAGACATCTGAGCTGCAAACTGCAGAAATGGTCTGTGATCGGGTGAAGTCGTCATAGAAGTCTGGACCGGATGGAGAGAAAGAACTAGAATCTGAGAATTCACCGGTTGGTCACTTAATGTAAATGTTCACTCTGCCTCTAATCAGCACTGTAGTCACTGTATGATCTGCAGCGAGATGATGGATGGTGTGATTATGATAGGATTTATTTTTTTGAAACGGCATCTCCCAGCATATCCTTACCATTGTTCGGGCCATGCTGGGAGCTGTAGTTTTACGCCGTACAAACCTATACGGCAGGGGTTGCACTAAATTGAGCTGTATTTGTGCTGGTGTTGTATATATGTAGTGAGCTTGCTTCTGGGGCTGTATATATGTACTGAGCTTGGTTCTGGTGTTGTGTATAGAACCATATTGCTTGTGAAATGTACAAATAATTTTATGCTCACATTACATAAAAAGAAATGACACGTCGATTGGTAGAGAAAACAAACACGGCGAGGGGGAAGGAGATGTCGGGAAAGAGGTTGGGGGGGGGGGGCGCCAAACTGATTCTTTGCCCCGGGTGCTGGAGAACCTAGCTACGCCTCTGGGTAAAGTATCATAATTTTAGAAGATTTGTTGACTGTTTTGTGATATATATTTGAAGATACTAAAATCAGTTTCCAATGCTTAGTAAGCTTAGTAAAAATGTGCAGAGCTCGCTGCTGTGCTCTGGGGAAACCCTGAGCAGGTTTCAAGGGACTCCAGCTTTCCAGGAATCTTTGGTTGGGAACGCCGATCTAGATACTCACAAAGATGGTCAAACAAGGTTGTTGCACAGAGCATCAAAGAACGTATAGTATGAGTAGTAGGATATCAGACCTGACATTCTGTGGTATAGAGAATAAAGCCTTTATAAAAGAATGTTACAACAGAAGGTTAACCAGTAAAAATTTAGTACAATAAAGTGCCCCTGCAATGTGCTAGTAACTGAAATATTTTCTTTGAAATGTCCCAAAATGTTCTGAATTAATCAACTAACCCATTATTAATGCTTTTTTTAATTATTATTATTATTATTATTATTATTATTATTATTATTAAGGAACACTTTTTAATATGACTGGATCACCGTTGAGTTTGCTAACTATATAAAAATCTGTTAGTTGTTCGCTCCGGCATACAGTATTATGTCGAATAAAACTAGAAATAACACTTGGAAGCATTGAGTTTCATAGCCTGTGTCTTCAATACAATGCAATATTTTCCAATCCTAATGCCTGATTAAGCTATAATAATGTATTTATACAAAGCATCATTTTAATGTAATTGATATGAAAATATAAGCGTTTTTCTTTAATAGTGCTGGACGGTTATTATGAAATAATGACTTCATTCTGTTAGACAGACACATCTGTTTTGTTTGCTACAGCTTGATAATGTATCAGAAGATCTAAATGGGCAGCAAATGAGCTCCCTGCAGCTCAGTTCATCCCCTCCGTAGTAAGTGCCGCAACACTTGTCTGCTCTTGCTGTTAATATATGCAGCATCTCAACAGCTAATAACCTGTCATAAGCCGTGTCAACCGGATTGAACTGGTTTCCCCCCGCTGCAAATGCTTTAGAACAAATAGGTGAATTGAAGAATTCTAGGGAAAGGACAAAGGATCCTGCAGATTAACTCTTACAATCTAACAAAACCAGACTACAAGCCCCTTCTATTTCTTCATCTTAACTATATCTACTTGATAGCTCTTGTTATATCTCATTACCTTTCCATTGCCCTTAAAGGGGTTATCCCGGAACTGAATTTTTTTTCTTAGAGGCTGCACATGAAAATAATAATAAAAAAAATACTTACCTATCCTCTCCCCCCGCGATCCAGCACTGTTGCTCCGGGGGCAGTCCCGGTTCTTGTTTAGATGCACGTAGCATATACGTGTCACAGGTAAGTAAAGTGACCTCTGACTGTCATTGTCAGATCTCTGGTTGTGATGTCCACTAAAGCTATGGATATAGCGAGATACAATATTTATTAATTGATATACAAAAACCTAATTAGGAGTCCTCTAAAGAAAAATGAAGCATAAACACTGATAGGGTGTAACGTGGGGTTACTGGAGTGGTTCCCTTTAATAAAACACACTTGAAAACCAAATGAATGTTGAACAATTTCTTTATTAAACCCAAGTGTTATTTCAGTGGCACACAAGTATATGGTTACTTCACTTTATGAGGCACAGCAAGTTACAAAACTAAACTAAAAATGTCTAGCCTTAAAAACGCTTTATCAAACAGAGCTATTCCATGTTGCAGGTCTCTACTTGTCTTCCAGAAATGATGCCCAGACTGTGCTACTTCACATAGCTTCACGCCTACTTTACAGCTTTCTTGCCTTTTTGTAAGGTGTCTCTCTCTTCCTTCTTGTATACTTCAGGTGCTCTGTCTCCACCTTCCAGTCCTAACCTCTAGGCCCAGTTTTGTAACAGAGTAACTACTGTCCCGCACAACTTTCGATTGTATCTGCATCCTCAGGACACAAATACAAGTGAATGCAGTAGTGGAGCAGGAAGACATCAGCTCCCTGCCCCTCCATTCACTCAGTAACCCCTGACATCGAGCCGAGCCGCCGACTGCACATGCCAAGAAAGGCCTGAAGAGTAAGCCGCACCTTTTGTTGGGAGAACAGGGCTATGTGAATATTACTTTTATTATTTTAAGGGGCACTATTTCTGTATGGGGAGGCACTAAGAGGAAATCACTATGGCATGGGGGGCACTAAGAGGGCATCACTACTGTGGGGCACTACATAGTTACATATTTACATATGTTGAAAAGACATAGGTCAATGAGGTTCAACCTTTCTCAATAAATTACCCATCATTCATTACTTGATTAACTATAACCCTCAATGCCATTCATAAATAAATAACCAACTAGCCTTTTTTTAAATGCTGACATAGTATCTGCCATCACTAACTCTTGGGGAAGGGCATTCCATAGCTTGACCACTCTAACTGTATAGAACCCTTTTTTATATTGATGTTTCTATACAGGGTGAGGATGTGCAGGAAAATGAAGAGTTAAATATATCTTGGGGACTAAGGGGACATTACTATTGTGAAGTGGGTGCTGTGGGCATTATTACTTTTTGGGAGGCAAAATGGAATTATTTCTATGTGGGGGCACTTTGGGGACATCCTTACTATGGTTTGGCACTAAGGGGGCATCCTTAATGTGTGGGGTGCACTAAGAGGGCATCCTTACTATGTGGCGGCACTAAGGGGTATTCTTACAGTGTGTGGGGCACTAAGGGGGCATAATGACTGTGAGGGGCTTTTTTACTGTGTGATGGGTACTAAGTGGGGATTATTAATTTGAGGGGGCACCATCACTTTGTGGGGGCACTATTTGTGTGCCACACAAAGAGGGCACTCTGATAGTGTGTTATACACAAAGGGAAACTATTACTGTGTGGGGGCACTAATGCTGTGTATTGCACAAAGGGGGGGACTAATACAGTGTGTAACATCCAATGGGGTTGTGGATCCACAGGGCTACTGCACCATAACGGAGTAGCTGCTGGTCAGACAGGTGTAAGACAGTCACAAGTAAATGGTACCTTGGTGGCAGCTGGAGTCAGATTGCAGGTAGTGGATACAAGCTGGTTCCGGATTACTGGAATCAGGCTGGTGGTGGATTACTGGAGGCAGGCTGGTGCTGGATTACTGGAAGCAGGCTAGTGCCGGATTGCTGGAAGCAAACTGGTGCCGGATTACTACAAGCAGGCTGGTGCCGGATTACTGGAAGCGGCTACAGGGTACAGGATACCAACTGCTCACAGACAGGATGCAGGATACCGACTGGTCATGGACAGAGGATACATGAGAAAGGATGGTTCACGGACGCAGGACTCATGATACAGGACTGGTCACGGACGCGGGACTCAGGATACAGGATACTGACTGGTATCGGACACAGGATACTGAACCTTCGCACGCTAACACTGGGTTAGTACAACATTGCTCAGGCCCCTGGGAGATGGTGAAGGTGCCTTAAGTAGTCCTGGGAAGCAGCCGGGGTGGTTGGGTAACTTTTAAATTTTGCGCGCACTGGCCCTTTAAGAGGCAGTTGGAAATACGGCGGCCGTGAGCCACAGATGACAGGGGACATTGGCGGCCTCGTGAAGGCAGAGGCTGCCAAGCAAGGTACGAGACCCAGTGGCGGGGACAGCTGTCAGATGCGGGGCCCGCCACCGGCGTTACACAGAGTGGGGCATTATCTGTTTGCCACAATTATTTTTGGGGGCACTATCTGTGTGGCCCTTATTTTTTCAGCAGTAGGACTCTGTTAAAGGATGGGAAGTTTCTACACAGGATGAGGATGTGCTGGAAAACGAAAAGTTAAAGATATCTTGGCAGCAAACTCTACAGAGACAAGTTATTGCCAGAAGAAGTCGTCATGACGGTTGGTCAAATGGAGAGAAAAGAGAACGAGTCCAATCATAGAAGATGTCACTTGTAAGTTGCTGGATTTTATTGTAATGTGTTCATTACACTGTATTCACAGCGAGATAATACTCTGCAGAGTGCCAGTGTAGAACTGGTATGTGACCAATGTATGATCACTGTATTGTTGGTTATATTGTTCTTTGTGGTAAATATACAGTATGTAGTCATGGTGTGGAGAGGTCAACTATCATATATACATTAGTATTTATGACGGGGGAAATTATTTGGAGGCAGGGCTGATGCATTAACGGATATAGGTTCGCTATGTCTTATCGCTATACTGTCTTCAATAAAAAAAAAAATTGTGGTTGGGGGTTTGTGCCCCTGTTCTTCTACAGCCTGAAATGTGAATAAGACCGAGAAGATCACCCAGACTTGTATACTGGGGTCTGGTCTGCGGTCTAATTTTTTTTTTTATCTGGTCTGATAATTAAATACAATGAAAGACTTAACTTTCACATGGAGCTGGTAAATGTTCTTGCTCGAGGAGGGTGGTGGCCCATTCAAAAATTTGCTATGGGGCCCAGCTTTTTCTAGTTATGCTTCTGTCTAGGACCCTTTGTCTTACAATGGCACTGACTTGACACAAGTGTTTAGTATCTGCAGGATACCACTATCTAATATTCTATCCCAATCATGACTGACAGACACTTCTAGCAGGATGTCTCCAGACTCTGACACAAGCCTACTCCTTCACTTCCAGTCAATCCAAGGTACCTTACATGGCGGGAGACCACACAACCACTATGGGGACCGTGGTGGATAGGGGCCTGGCACTAAAATGCTTCCCGACAAACAGTCTCAGGGTTTTCCTGAAGCCACCACTAGGGAAAGCTCAATGCATAGAGATTTTTTCAGCTCTAGATGAGTTCACATCTGTGTTAAAAGCTCCATTAGGGATCTTCGTAACAGATCTGGCCGAAAATACAGAAACAATAGTGGAGCATGCTGCGCTATTGTTTCAGGTAAAATGACAGGCACCCTGACAGAAACTCGACGAAACCCATTAAAGTTAATGGGTTCCATCAGTTGCCGATGGTGTTCATCATACAACGAAATACGGTATTATCATTGTTCTGCTCCTCTGATGGAGCAGAAAAATGGAAAGACCGACGCAGATGTGACGAGACCTTAACCTGGCTTTATTTTTATCCTGCGCCACATTAACCAACATTTGTCAGAGCTTTCAGTGGGAGTGGTGCCCAGTCTAAATTTTGCTATGGAACACTATGATTTCTTCGTATGCCCCTGCCGCAAGACAAAGTAACACATTCACAAGACATCACTGCATCAGATGTCCTGGCAGTCTTTTAGTAGCTGTACAGTCCTTCTTAAAGCGTCAGGTAACTACTTACAGATAAAGCATACATAGACAGTACAAAGGCTGTAGTTGGGGAGCGGGGCATAGTATAGCCTCCTTACAAAGAGCTTGGGTTCTTGTATTTGGGTCACATGTGACTAAGTGTATTAAGCACTGGGATTCTGACCATATCACTGATCAACAGATACTAGGCACTGACTTTACCACTTTCCACAAAAAGATTAGACACTGTGCCGCTAATCCTCTAATAATACTGAATTCTAACTGTACCAAAGGGGAATAAATGCTAAATGCACCACTGACCTTCATGTAATCAATGCTCAATGTTTTCTTTCCCATCCAGTACTGGATGCTGAAAATACCACTGACCACTAGGTAAAATACAGGACAATGTTACCTGCACAACAGGGTATCATATGCTAAATATTCTTGAAGACTGTCTAAGGCCATTGCCTAATAGTAAGCACTTAGCAGGAGACTTCAGATGATGTCATCACACAAAGCAGAGGTGTGCAGCAATATATTGGATTATAGATATTGTTTATATTGCCCCTATAATGTGAGACAGTATGTAACATCATTAAACAATGTCACAGTGTCTATCTATCTATCTATCTATCTATCTATCTATCTATCTATCTATCTATCTATCTATCTATCTATCTATCTATCTATCTATCTATCTATCCATCCATCCATCCATCCATCCATCCATCCATCCATCCATCCATCCATCCATCCATCCATCCATCCATCCATCCATCCATCCATCTATCCATCTATCCATCCATCCATCCATCTCTACATGATGCTAAAAATAGTTACTTACTTAGGCTTTAAATTATCTTTTGACTGACAATTAAAATACTTAGTTGTAACAGTTCTGAAATATACGTTTCAAAAATACCTAAATACTAAATGTTTTGTTAAAACAATAGTGCTTTTTCAAAGGATACTTTTTTTCATTATATCTCAACTCCTTCAGTGTATCAAGCTTTTGGTCCCTGTCTTGCCATTCGGTTATCTCACTTAATTTATCTTATTAATAGGATAATCCAAAAATTAGTAACAGCATAATTGACCTTTATCGCCAAATATTAGAAGACTACTAAACTGATGAAATATATACTAAAAATATTCTCATGTACTCAGAACACTCATATGGGCGCTGTGAGCTTTGCTCTTTGACCGTTTTGACATGTCTGGCTTCTATTCCCTTCAGAAATGATTCTCTTACAAGCAGACCAAACAAATGTCTGCACATTGCCATCAACTCCAATCCAGCTGGGTTTATACATTTGTAATGTAAAAATGAGTCATCACATCAGTACTTTATTCTCTCTTTATCATTGGCCTTTTCACTGCACAAAAGAAGAGAAATTCTCACCAGTCGAGAATTTGCCAACAGAAACGGACCAAATATGACATATGTTCTCGAGAACTATTTGGACATATTTTGAAATATAAAATTTTCTTCTGTGTAGCTTTTATGTAAGTGCCAAAAGAAACACAATAAATTAAGTGATTAATGACCAAAATGTCTAATAGCAGTGGCACATAAGGGCATTAGAAGATTACTTTTACTAAGTTCAAAAATGCAGTCTATTATTTTCCATATAAATATTATAGGCCATTGCATGGTATTTTCTGGATTATAAAATGTGTTTTACTAAACCAATTTCAGACTACCCTGGTGGTCTTATGTAGTGGATGGGTTAATGTCAGTTTCCCTGATGGTCTATACTAGTGAAGGGGTTAATGCCTGCTTCCGTGTTTGTCTATTGTAGTTGAGCGGTTAAATACAGCTTCCCTGGTGGTCTAGGTTATTGATTGAAGTGGTTGTGTCATGACAGACATATATGGCATATTCACAGGATATGCCATAAATACCTGATTGATGCTGATCCAGGGTCGGACATACTATTGGTGCAACCTGTGTAGTTGCACAGGGCCCCACTAGGTAAGGGGGCTCACTGCCACCTTTTAAGCAGGAAGCAAACTGCTGTCTACAGTTTGTGTCAGTCAGGGTCCCGTTTCGACGGAAATCTCAGACGGAACGTCGGATGTGAACAAAGCCTTAGTCAGTTGTTTCTATGGTATACTGAAGTACAATTCTAAGCATTTCATAAGTTTTAACACATTGGAAAATATATCAAGTTTATGCAAAGACTCAATATTTACAGTGTTGACTGACCCTTCTTTTTCAAGACTTCTGCAATTCACCCTGGCATGCCAGATATTCGCTTCTGGGTTAAATCCTGACTGATGACATCCCATTCTTGCTTAATCAGTGCTTTGGAATTTATCCCAATTTCTGTGTTTTTGTTTGTACACCCGCTTTTTAAAGATTGACTACAGGTTCACAATGGGATTGAGATCTGGGGAGTTTCCTGGCCATAGACCCAACATGTAAATGTTTTGTTCCCCGAGTCACTTAGTTATCAATTTTAACTTGTGACGTGGTGCTCCATCGTGCTGGAAAAAGCATTGTTCATCAACAAATGTCTGCTGGATCGTTGGAAGAAGTTGCTCTTGGAGAATGTTTAGGTACCGTTCTTTATTCACGGAAGTGTTCTTAGGCAAAATTGTGAGTGAGCCCACACCCTTGGATGAAAAGTAACCCCACACAAGAATGTTCTCAGGTTGCTTTACTGTTGGCTTGACACAGGACTCATGGTAGTGCTCACCTTTTCTTCTCCGGACAATCATTCTTCCAAATGTCCCAAGCAGTCTGAAGGGGGCTTCATCAGAGAAAATAACTTTACCACAGTCCTCCGTAGTACAATCCCTGTATTTCCTGCAGAACGTTAGTCTGTCCTTAAAGTTTTTCTTGGAGAAAAGACGCTTCTTTGCTGCCCTACTTGACACCAGGCCAGCCTATAAAAGCCTTCGCCTCACTGTGCATTCAGATGCACTGACATCTGCCTGCTACCATTCCTGAGCAAGCTCTGCACTGGTGTTGGAGACAGTCCTGGCACTTGCTGGACTTTCTTGGGCGCCCTGAAGTCTTCGTCACAGAAATTGATCCTCTCTCCTTGAAGTTCTTTATGATCCAATAAATGATTGATTTAGGGGCATTCTTACAAGCAGAAATGCCCTTGTGTGTAAAGCACTTTTGATGCAAAGCACTGATGACTGCACATGTTTCCTTGGAGGTAACCATAGTTAACCGAAGAAGACAATTATTTCAAGCTTTCAAGCACCATCCCCCTTTTTAAAGCAGCTAGTCTGCTTTTATAATTGAATCAGCATGACAGATTGATATCAGCCGCCTTGTCCTCGTTAACACTGTCTCCTCAGCTAACGAGACGATCACTGAAATTATGTCAGCAGGTCATTTTGTGGCAGGGCTGAAATGCAGTGGAAATTGTTTTTTTAGTGATTAAGTTAATTTTCATGTCAAGGAATGACTATGCAATTAATTGCAATTCATCTGATCACTCTTCATAACAATCTAGAGTTAATGCAAATTGCCACTATAAAAACTGAAGCAGCAAACTTTGTGGAAACCAAAATTTGTGTCAGTCTCAAAACTTTTGTCCAGGACTGTATATAGAGCTCTTAAAAAGAGTGCTCTAAAAAGCTACTGTACATATGGTAGCGTATGACACATGCCAGAAATTATAACTGAGGGAAACCCCCTCTAACGACAGCTTATGATCATAATAAGTTCATGCAAGATTATGGCATCTTGGGGCCAGTTAATGTCCCTACTGCATAACATCTTAGAAGAAAAAGAAATCTCAGGGAAGTATGTCACGTCAAACACCATTGTGGTGCTGAATTTCTTAGAGAGCTAGCAGCGATATTCTAGATTAGAGTTCTGGGGTTCACTATTTCCCGGTCTTCAGATCTGCTCTCTGTTCGGAGGTTAGTAGTTACATTTTTAGAGGTAATTTTACATGCTGTAATCTAAAGAAATCTTCTTGGTAATAGATTCCCTTTTAAAGTAAAAAAGCTAGGAGTAAAAGGAAATTACAGAGACAAGCCAAAGGTAAGCGATTCCGGTGTAAAGTTCTCACTTAGGATAAATTAGGTTATTTTTGAATGATAACTTTAGAGAATGAATATGCTGACTCTTCATTGTGCTCGGGAGCTCAATTTCTAATTGTATGCAACTCTACATATCTAAGCTAGGCATACAAAATGTAATACAGCAATCTGAAATACTGAACATGCAGCAATTGTTTCCTTCCTTGTTTCATCTGCCGGTAGTAATTGATATTAAAGACAGATTTGTCTCGCTTATTCTTTCAGGACATCTTAATTTGCATAGCAGGCCCGCATATGTGTTATGCCACATCATGCATGCTCTGAGTGTTGGCCAAAAACAGAGGAAACCCATTAAAGGTCTGGTGGCTGCATAAATGGGATAATTAACAAAATGTCAATTTATCATATTCCCCATGCACGACATGACCATGGTTTGAACAAATAGTAGTGACATCATTATTTTAGCAATATGAATGATTACCATGATACATATTATTTTGAAGTCTTAAATAAAATATAAGTCTAACTTTTCCATTAATCCAATTATCTTTTTTAGTTACTGTAGAAATACCAAAATAATATAGATTTTATTTGATTTTTTTTTTTTACACATGCTTGAACGGATTAATCTGTAATTTTGTTTTACATAAAATAAGCATGTTTTAAAAAAATAAATTAAAATAATAAAGAAGGAAATAATACTTTATGGGAAAAAATACATTTATGTTTATTGTTGCTTACAGCAGGGGGTGCCTGTTTATATAGCACAGAAGTTGGCCTGTGTCACAACAAGGGCTGCTGCACTGATCTCTAAGTTCCCTGTCTTACAGATATCACTCCATATGAAAACATCTACGGCTACATTCACACGAATGTTACAGATTTACGCATGTAAAAAAGCGCGTAAATCTGGTCCGTGTGCGTTGCGTTATTGTATCTGTGCTATGCGAGTGGCATGTGTTCTTCAAGCACTCACAAAGCACTTTTTTTTTTCATGGTATTGATGTGTAAATCATGTGCATCCGTGTGCTGTGCGAGGTTTTCATGCACCCATTGACTTCAATGGGCACGTAGGTGCGTGAAAATGCACCAATATAGGACATGCAGTGAGTTCCACGCAACGGATTCTCACTGCGTGAAAATGCATGTGTGAACTGCCCCATTGAAATCAATGGGTCCGTGTGCATAAAAAGCCATTCCGAGACCACATAGCCACAACTTTCTTTCTATAAAAAACCTGTGATCATGCAACTGCATCAAAGTACCTTGACTGTAGATTTTACACATGGTTTTATATTCGTAATTAACAGAATTTTCTGTCATTTGGATGGGACAAAGCCAAGAAATGTTTTAGGGTGTAGTCACAAGGTGCGGTTCTGCTCCTTTTTTTGACGCATGGCCCAAAAAAAGCACAGAAAATGCACGCGTTTTTACAGCGATTTGCAGTATCGCAGTAAATCGCGATAAAAATTGTGTCGTTTTTGGCAGTTCGACAAAACCAGCATCGTGTGAATGCACCCTTACACACTTGACTGTTACGACCTTCCCACGTATTATTGGAAATTGGAAATAGTATAAAAAGAATGTCAACACAATATGCTACCCTATTTAAAGGCAGAATATTGTAATAGATGTCTGCTGGGCTTTTATACCAAACGGCATAAAAAAATATTTTTTCTTCTAGTTTAATAATATACAAGCCTCTGACTCCTTTTGATAAGTCATTATACTGACTTTATCTAAATTACCATATGCTCTGTTGGTTAAATCATACAAACTAAGACACCACATAAAATAAAATTATGTTCTTTAATTCTTTACTAATTAATCTCTCCAATCATTTTGTTTTCTCATGTGCTAATTAAGTATAACTGAGAATTACTCTTTACAGTAATTTGTGAAACTAAATTGTTGCTAGATATATTAGGAGGAAAATATGCAGTGATTATGAGGTGAAAATGGCTACTTTTAAAAGAAACTGCTGTGAGATATGTTCCAGACATGAATGGTGTAATCTATGGTAATTGTCTTCAAATATCTTCAGGTGATCATTATCAATTCTCAGCGGGTTCTGATTTGACCTGTAGCATCCTCTAAGGCAGGGGTCTCAAACTCGGTCGGGTAAGTGGGCCGCATATAGAAAAAATGGGAAGTTGACGGGCCGCATTATTTTCAAATTTGATACAATACAAAATTATTGTTAATCAATTAGTTATTTGAACTACTATAACACTATATTACTAGAATAATAATACTACATTACTATAATAATAGCGCTAGGTTTAAAATTTGAGATATTTCTCCACGTGTTTATTTCAATAATCCAGCTTTCCAGTTTAAGTGTCGCTAAATGCAGTCCGGCGGCTCAGTTAGCACACATGTCAAGATTGGGCAGCCCCTTTTTAGATAGTGCCGCAGTGCCCTCTGTGGATGCTGCCGCAGTGCCCTCTGTGGATGCTGCCGCAGTTCCCTCTGTGGATGCTGCCGCAGTGCCCTCTGTAGATAATGCAACACACCCCTAGATAAGGCCACAGTGCCATCTGTAGATAAGGCCACAGTGCCCTCTGTAGATAAGGCCACAGTGCCCTCTGTAGATAATGCAACACACCCCTAGATAATGCCAGTGTGCTCTTCAGATACTGCCACACACCCACTTGTAGATATTGCCACAGTGCCCTCTGTAGAGGCTGCCACAGTGCCCTCTGTAGAGGCTGCCACAGTGCCCTCTGTAGAGGCTGCCACAGTGCCCTCTGTACATTCTGCCACAGTGCCCTCTGTGGATGCTGCCACAGTGCCCTCTGTGGATGCTGCCACAGTGCCCTCTGTGGATGCTGCCACAGTGCCCTCTGCAGATGCTGCCACAGTGATGTCAGGGGCTTGCCCAGAGCTGGAGTCCCGGAGCAGAGCTGCTTCTGGCACTCTGCCTGGGATTCCAGCTCTGCTCCTGACATCATTGTCCATATATGGACAAAGATGTCAAGGGCAACTCCAGAGCTGGAGTCCCAGGCAGAGCGCTAGTAGGCTCTTCCTGGACCTCCAGCTGTGCTCCTGACATCAATGGGACTCCTGCTCTGGGGAAGCCCCTGACATCATTGTCGATGTATGGACAGCGATGTCAGAGGCTTCCCCAGAGTCCCGGAGCAGAGCCGATAATAGCGCTCTGCCCGGGACTCCGCTCTGGGGAAGACCCTGACACACTGTCCATATATGGGCAGCGATGTCAGGGAATTCCACAGAGTCCCGGAGCAGAGCCTATATTAGCGCTCTGCCCATGACGCCGCTCTGGGGAAGACCCTGACACACTGTCCACATATGGGCAGCGATGTCAGGGAATTCCACAGAGTCCCGGAGCAGAGCCGACACCAGCGCTCTGCTCGGGACTCCGACTCTGGGGAAGCCATAGACATCGCTGTTCATATGTGGACAGCGATGTCAGGGAATTCCACAGAGTCCCGGAGCAGAGCCGACACCAGCGCTCTGCTCGGGACTCCGGCTCTGGGGAAGCCCCAGACATCGCTGTTCATATGTGGACAGCGATGTCAGGGAATTCCACAGAGTCCAGGAGCAGAGCCGACACCAGCGCTCTGCTCCGCTCTGGGCAAGACCCTGACACACTGTCCATATATGGGCAGCGATGTCAGGGAATTCCACAGAGTCCCGGAGCAGAGCCTGTACTAGCGCTCTGCCCGGGACTCCGGCTCTGGGGAAGCCCCAGACAACGCTGTTCATATATGGGCAGTGATGTCAGGGAATTCCACAGAGTCCCGGAGCAGAGCCGATACTAGCGCTCTGCCCGGGACTCCGCTCTGGGGAAGACCTTGACACACTGTCCATATATGAGCAGCGATGTCAGGGAATTCCACAGAGTCCCGGAGCAGAGCCGATACTAGCGCTCTGCCCAGGACTCCGCTCTGGGGAAGACCCTGACACACTGTCCATATATGGGCAGATATGTCAGGGAAATCCTGCAGCGTCCCGGAGCAGAGCCTATACTAGCGCTCTGCCCGGGACTCCGCTCTGGGGAAGACCCTGACACACTGTCCACATATGGGCAGCAATGTCAGGGATTTTCACAGAATCCCGGAGCAGAGCCTGTACTAGCGCTCTGCCCGGGACTCCGGCTCTGGGGAAGCCCCAGACATCGCTGTTCATATGTGGACAGCGATGTCAGGGAATTCCACAGAGTCCCGGAGCAGAGCCGACACCAGCACTCTGCTCGGTACTCCGGCTCTGGGGAAGCCCCAGACATCGCTGTTCATATGTGGACAGCGATGTCAGGGAATTCCACAGAGTCCCGGAGCAGAGCCGACACCAGCGCTCTGCTCGGTACTCCGGCTCTGGGGAAGCCCCAGACATCGCTGTTCATATGTGGACAGCGATGTCAGGGAATTCCACAGAGTCCAGGAGCAGAGCCGACACCAGCGCTCTGCTCCGCTCTGGGCAAGACCCTGACACACTGTCCATATATGGGCAGCGATGTCAGGGAATTCCACAGAGTCCTGGAGCAGAGCCTGTACTAGCGCTCTGCCCGGGACTCCGGCTCTGGGGAAGCCCCAGACATCGCTGTTCATATGTGGACAGCGATGTCAGGGAATTCCAGAGTCTCGGAGCAGAGCCGATACTAGCGGCTCTGTGTCCCGCGGATCGCAGATGACAGCCCCAGGGGCCGCGTGCTTGAGACCCTTGCTCTAAGGGTATGTTCACACGGCAGCGTCCGTAACGGCTGAAATTACGGGGCTGTTTTCAGGAGAATTTCAGCCGTAATGGCATGTTGAGGCTCTTTTCGCTGCGTCAATTACGGATGTAAATGGAGCTGTTTTCCATGGAGTCAATAGAAAATGGCTCCATTTACGTCTGAAGAAGTGACAGGCACTTCTTTGACGCGGGTGTCATTTTTACGCGCCGCCTTTTGACAGCGGCACGTAAAAAAATGACCGTCGGCACAGTACATCGTAAAACCCATTCAAATGAATGGGCAGATGTGTGGCGACGCTTTGGAGCCACATTTTTGGACGTAAATCGAGGCGGAAAACGCCCGAATTACGTCCGTAAATAAGCCGTGTGAACATACCCTTACCCTAGAACACCAGGATTTTGACACTGAGGGTATGTTCACACGGCAGCCTCCGTTACGGCTGAAATTACAGTGCTGTTTTCATGAGAAAACAGCTCCGTAATTTCAGACGTAATGGCATGTGCAGGCGTTTTTCGCTGCGTCCATTATGGACGTAATTGGAGCTATTTTTCCATGGAGTCAATGGAAAACGGCTCCATTTACGTCTGAAGAAGTGACATGCACTTCTTTGACGCGGGCGTCATTTTTACGCGCCGCCTTTTGACAGCGGTTTGTAAAAAAAAAATGACCGTCAGCACAGTACATCGTAAAACCCATTCAAATGAATGGGCAGATGTGTGCCGACGCTTTGGAGCCGCATTTTCGGACGTAATTTGAGGCTAAAACGCCCGAATTACGTCCGTAAATAGTGCGTGTGAACATACCCTAAGGCTGGGTTCACACACCTTATTTACGGACGTAATTCGGGCGTTTTAGCGAAAAACAGCTCCAATTACGTCCGTAATTGACGCAGCGAAAAACGCCTGCACATGCCATTACTTCTGAAATTACGGAGGTGTTTTCTCCTGAAAACAGCACCGTAATTCTAGCCGTAACGGAGGCTGCCGTGTGAACATACCTTCAGGCCTCATGCACACGACCGTAGCCATGTGCATGGCCGTGATTTTCGGGCCGTTTGGCCGCGGAGTGTCACCCGCGAGCCGCCTGCAAATCGCAGGCCGTGCACATGGCCGCATCCATTATTTTCTATGAGCCTGGACCGCAGAACACGGCTGTAATAAGACATGTCCGTTCTTTCTGCGGTCCAGGCTCCTGGGCCATTCACGGACCTTGAAAAACCACGGTCGTGTGCATGGGCCCATAGAAATGAATGGGGCCGCATTTCTCCCGTGGATTTTCGGGGCCCCATGCACACAAACGTGCTTTTGTGGCCGCAATTCCCCCGAAAATCCACGGGAGAATTGCGGCCCCATTCATTTCTATGGGCCCATGCACACGAGTTCTGCGGTCCAGGCTCATAGAAAATAATGGACGCGGCCATATGCACAGCCCACAATTTGCGGGCGGCTCGCGGGTGACACTCCGCGGCCAGCCGGCCCGAAAATCACGGCCATGCACATGGCTACGGTCGTGTGCATGAGGCCTAAGTCCCTGCATATATAGCAACTACAATGGTTAGGCATGGCATGCAGTCATCTGGCATTGTGGGTCATACAGAAGGAGCGAAAATGTGGCACCAGGTTAAAAGGCAGTTAAGTAACCACAAATCAGACATTAACCCCTTAATGACCGGGCCGTTTTGCACGTTAATGACCAAGGATTATTTTTTGTTTTTTCACGGCCGCATTCCAAGAGTCGTAACTCTTTTTTTATTCCGTCGACATAGCCGTATAAGGTCTTGTTTTTTGCGGGACGAGTTGTATTTTGTAATTGCACCATTTTTAGATGCTTATAACATATTGATTAACTTTTATTAACTTTATTTTAGGAGAGAATTGAAAATAAGCAGCTATTCCAGCATTAATTTTCACGTTATAAATTTACGCCGTTTACTATTAACATGTTAACTTTATTCTATGGGTCGGCACGATTACAGGGATACCAAATATGTAAAGGTTTTATATGTTTTTTCTACGTTTGCATAATAAAAACCCTTTTAGAAAAAAATTACTTGTTTTTGCATCGCCGCATTGACTGTAATTATTTTATTTATTTTTTTCACAAACTTTATTTAACTGTTTTACATTTTTTTTTTTTTTTTGTCCCACCAGGGGACTTCACTATGCGATGTGCTGATCGCATATATAATGCTTTGGTATACTTCGTATACCAAAGCATTATTGCCTGTCAGTGTAAAACTGACAGGCAACCTGTTAGGTCATGCCTCCGGCATCGCCTAACAGGCAGATGCTGAAGGCAGACCTGGGGGTCTTTGTTAGACCCCCGGCTGTCATGGAAACCCGACGGCGACCCGCGATTTGTTTGCGGGGGCGCCGATCGGGTGACAGAGGGAGCTCCCCCCTCTGTCAAACACATTAAATGCCGCTGTCACTATTGACAGCGGCATTTAATGGGTTAAACTGCCGGAATCGGCGCGCGCTTCGATTCCGGCAGTTGCAGCAGGAGCCAGGCTGTGTATAACAGCCGTGCTCCTGCCGCTGATCGCGTGGGTACAGTCTCAGTACCCGCGCCATCACAGGACGGATATATCCGTCCTCCTGCGCGAACTAGCAGCTGCTGAGGACGGATATATCCGTCCTTCGGCGTTAAGGAGTTAAGCTTGGCAGAGGGATTGTTGAAATGGTTCAGTCATGCAAAGAGGAGTAGTTAGAGGAGGATGTAGGTAGTCTAAAAACAGAAACAATAAGGCTATGTTCACACGCTTAACCAAAAACGTCCCAAGAAGTGAAATGCACTTCTTTTTCGCAGGCGTCTTTTTACGTGCCGTTTTCGGAAAACGAGGCGTAAAAAACCTCCCCTTCGGAACAGAACGCCGTATTTCCCATTGAAATCAATGGGAAGATGTTTGTAGGCGTTCTGCTTCCAATTTTTCAGCCGTTTTTCGGGACATTTACGGCCCGAAAAACGTCTGAAAACACTACGTGTGAACATAGCCTTAGGCTGTGTTCACACGCTTAGCAAAAAACGTCTGAAAATACGGAGCGGTTTTCAAGGGAAAACAGCTCCTGATTTTCAGAAGTTTTTTAAGCAACTCGCGTTTTTGGTGGCGTTTTTTACGGCTGTTTTTGGAGCTGTTTTTCTATAGTGTCAATGTAAAATAGCTCCAAAAACGTCCCAAGAATTGATATGCACTTCTTTTTCGCGGGCGTCTTTTTACATGCCGTTTTTGGAAAACGAGGCGTAAAAAAACACCCCTTCGGAACAGAACGCCGTATTTCTCATTGAAATCAATGGGCAGATGTTTGTAGGCGTTCTGCTTCCAATTTTTTATCCGTTTTTTGGGACGTTTACGGCCCGAAAAACGGCTGAAAACACTACGTGTGAACATAGCCTTAGGCTATGTTCACATGCTTAGCAAAAAACGTCTGAAAATACGGAGCTGTTTTCAAGGGAAAACAGCTCCTGATTTTCAGACGTTTTTTAAGCAACTCGCGTTTTTGGTGTTGTTTTATACGGCCGTTTTTGGAGCTGTTTTTCTATAGAGTCAATGTAAAATAGCTCCAAAAACGGCTCAAGAAGTGACATGCACATCTTTTTCGCGGCCGTCTTTTAACGCAGCCGTTTTTCAAAACCGGAGCGTAAAAAAACGGCTCGTCAGAACAGAACACTGTTTTTTCCATTGAAATGAATGGGCAGATGTTTGGAGGCGTTCTGCTTCCGATTTCTCGGCTGTTTTTCGGCCGTTTACGGCCAGAAAAACAGCCAAAAATAAACCGTGTGAACATACTCTTCCAGGATAAAATCTGCAAACAGGAAAATAGTTGAAAAACAGAGTTGGGTCAGCAAGAACAGTTCAGAGGATGGCAGCAAGTGTAAGCAAAGTAATGATATATCCCTGGTGATGCCTAAGACCATGGGCAGAATAAGGGTTTGTCCACACACAACGGAATTGCTGGTGAAAATTTCTGCAGCAGTTCCGTTGAAAGTATCAGACTTTCCGCTGCGGCAAAAATGCACCA
Organism: Rhinoderma darwinii; assembly: GCF_050947455.1. Taxonomy (NCBI): domain Eukaryota; kingdom Metazoa; phylum Chordata; class Amphibia; order Anura; family Rhinodermatidae; genus Rhinoderma; species Rhinoderma darwinii. The sequence goes on along the minus strand of NC_134689.1, from coordinate 294,946,069 downwards.
TTTCCTGCGGCTTCTACGGCAGAAAATGGCGCATATTTTGCTGCGTTTTTCGCAATGTTAGTAGATGGTGACATCTCCTATGAAAAATGCAGCAATTCTGCTTACTTTCCACAGCAAGAAATGACATTCTGTGGTCTGAAAATTACGAACTGCAGGACAATTTCTGCACTGAATTTTTACGCAGCGTGTGGATGAGATTTGTTAAATCTCATCCACTATGCTGCTACTCTATTCTGCTGCGTCTTTTCCGTACGCAATTCCGGGCAGAAAAAAACAGCGTGTGGACGAGCCCTAAGGGGTAGGCGGAGTAGGCGACCATCTAGGGTACCCAGGGTCGGCTCCTGGTTTAAGTGGGCCCGCCCACAGACTTAGTGGGCCCCTTTGCAGGGAAACTCACGGCGGCAGTAAAATGCCAAAAATCAGCCCTGTTTATGCCCCCATATAGAAGTTAGGCCTCCAGTTTGTATCCCCATAAATTTAGTGCCCTCTGTAGATAGTGCCACACAGCCCCCCTCCCAGTTAGTGCCATACAGCCCCCTCCTCCCAGGTAGTGCCCCACAGCTCCTGACGTCACTGTCTATATATGGACAGTGTTGTCAGGGGCAACCCCAGATCCATAGTCACGGGCAGAGCACTACTAGAACTCTGTCTGGGAGTGGCGTAGCTAAAGGCTCATGGGCCCTGGTGCAAGAATTCAGCTTTGGCACCCCTACCCCTCCCCCTCCCCAACACCACCATACCCCTGCGCACGCCTATGCCCAGCTGCCTTGCCCGCCAGACCCCATGAATACCCCCACAGTATAATACCCTCATAGCTGCCCCCACAGTATAATGACCCCCCCATAGCTGCCTCCCACACAGTATGATGCCCCCATAGCTGCCCCCACACAGTATAATGCCCCCCATAGCTAACCACCACAGTATAATGCTCCCCATAGCTGCCCCCCACACAGTATAATGCTCCCCATAGCTGCCCCCACATAGTATAATGTCTTCCATAGCTGACCACCACAGTATAATGCCCCCCAAAGCTGCTCCCACAGTATAAATCCACCACACAGTATAATGGCCCCCATAGCTGCCCCCAACACAGTATAATGCCCCCATAGCTGCCCCCACACGGTATAATGCCCCATATAGCTGACCATCACAGTATAATGCTCCCCGTAGCTGCCCCACACAGTATAATGCACCAGCATAGCTGCACCATACAGTATAATGCCCCCATAGCTGCACCATATAGTATAATGCCCCCATAGCTGCACTATACAGTATAATGTCACCCATAGCTGCACCATACAGTATAATGCCCCTCATAGCTAACCATCAGAGTATAATGCCCCCCATAGCTGCCCCATACAGTATAATGCCCCACATAGCTGTCGCATACAGTATAATGCCCCCATACAGTATAATGCCCTCCATAGCTGCTTCATACAGTATAATGCCCCCACAGCTGTCCCATACAGTATAAGGCCCCCCATAGCTGCACCATACAGTATAATGCCCCCATAGCTAACCACCACAGTATAATGCCCCCCCATAGCTGCCCCATACAGTATAATACCCCCATGGCTGCCCCATACAGTATAATTCCCCACATAGCTGTCCCATACAGTACATTGCCCCCATACAGTATAATGCCCTCCATAGCTGCTACATACAGTATAATGCCCCCCATACAGTATAATGCCCTCCATAGCTGTCCCATACAGTATAATGCCCCCATACAGTATAATGCCCCTACAGCTGTCCTATACAGTATAATGCCCCCATAAAGTATAATGCCCCCTCAGCAGCTACAATAGGACCCCCTCCCATACCTAGTATAATGCCCCCATATGTACCTAATAGAAAAATAATAACATAATTACTTACCCGTTCCCACGACGTGTGGAGGATCCTTCTCCTACTCTGCACTGTGCTGTGAGTGACTCGTCGCAGACAGGCGCGATGTAGTGTCGTCACTACATCGCGCATGCCTGTGCCGAGCTGTTCACGGCACAGTGAATGCTGGAGCGAGGCTCCAGCATTCAACCCAACTGAATCTGCGTCCTGCAGACACAGGCTCAGTTGGAGGCGGGACCAGCGTGGACACTGCTTTGGTCCTAGCATCACTGTCCATATATGGACAGCAATGTCAGGGGCTTTCCCAGAGACGGAGTCCCGGAGCAGAGCCGCTAGCGCTCTGCCTGAGACTCCTCTCCTTCTTACATCCATCCATATATGGACAGTGATGCCTTAACGATGGCAGCGTCAGCACCGGACGGCCGAGTGGGCCCCGAGTTGGCCCCGGCACTTGCCCGGGTTTGCCGGGTGCTGACGCCGGCCCTGAGGGTACCATTGTGGAGGGGCACATGTATTGGAATACATCAAATCATTCTGCCTTTAGTTGATACTGGTATAATTCCCAGGGTCTGTTGAATGATTCACTTTAGTGCACTTAAACGGATTGCCTGGTTTCAGCAAATTAATGTCAATTTTTGTATAATTAAAAGTTATACAATTTTCCAATATACTTTCCGTATTAATGGTTTTCAAGATCTCTGCTTGTTGTTAGACAGTAGAAATATTTACAGTTTACTTCAGTGGATAAAATTCTGTCCATGGTCATGTGACGAATGCACAGGTGCTGGGATATTTACAGTTACAGTATGTGTATCAGAGCTGTGTCTTCATGTAAAATGTGCACCTGTGTGTCCGCCACATGACCATGGACAGAATTGTATCCACTGACACAGTGGATACAAACATAGACGACCGCTTTAACCCCTTAACGACCAGGCTACTTAATAGCTAAACCATTTATTTTTCATTTTTCATCCTCACATTCCAAGAGCCATAACTTTTTTATTTTTCCAGCAATGTAGCTGTATGGGGCTTGTTGTTGCGGCATGAGTTGTAGTTTTTATTGGTACAATTTTGGGGTATAGATAATTTATTAATTAGCTGTTATTTTCTTTTGGGATTTTTTTTGTAGGAAAAGAGAAAAATACAAATTTCGTGTCGCAGGCCACAATAAAGAAATAAAGTAATTGTCGGCTTGCAGGCCGTCATAAACAGCAGTACAAATACTGGCTCACAGGCCGCAATAAAGCAAATAAAGGTCAAACATGATACATGTGAACAGTAAACTATGCAAAGTTATAAAAGGTGATTGTAGAGAGAACAAAAGGAGAAAGTAAATCTATCAGGGAACAAAGAGGTCAAGAAGAGGAAGAGAAGAGAAAAAAGAAGAGAGCGGGAGAGAAGAGGAGAAAAAAATTGGTGTTTTTTTTAGGTCATGTGCCGAGCGGTATAACTAATAAGTTATATTTGTTCTATGGATCGTTACTATTGTTGTGGTACCTAATATGTTGTTTTATTTTTAAAGTGAACCATTTTTTAATTTTCTCAATTTATTAAACTCCATTTAAAAAAAAAAAATTCTTGTCTTACTAGAGTTGACTTGAACTAGCGATCCTTTGATCGCTTATATGATGCTTTGGAATACAAAGTATTCCAAAGCTTTATTGCCTGTCAGTATATCACTGACAGGCAACCTATAAGGCATATACCGATAGCCTTTATTAGGACCGTGGCTGCCATGGTAATCCATGGGCCGCCAGGCTCATAGACAAGAGGACCAAGCGGGGGACCCCGTCTATGATGTTAATATGCCTGAATTTGGCATATGGACCAAGGTTATCGAGAATATACAACCCATCTAACAACCCCTCTAGCCATTTATATTGGCTGGTGGAACATCATATTATTGCCATCCCGGCTTGCACCATCTGTTTTGTATAAAGCACAGAATCATGACCATGGCCAAGTCCAGTCCTGTAGTCTAAACAGGAGCCAAAGCCATATAAGTTTAAAAAAAACAACACAGTTTAGAATATATTTTACTGCCATAAACTGAGATAATGCAATAACACAGTGCTAGTAGCCTAAGGCGGGATTCACACGACAGGGATTCCCGGCCGGGTGCCGGCCGTTCATAAATCGGCCGGCACCCGGCTGCATTAGGAATAATAGACCCCTAATGGGGCTATTCACACGCCCGATTTTTTGACGGCCGGGAAAACCGTCCGTCAAAAAATAGGACATGCTCTATTTTCAGCCGGGTGCCCGGCCGCCCGGCTCCCATAGAAGTCTATGGGGCCGGGTAATACCCGGCCATCACCGGAATGTGTCCCGAGTGATGGCCGGGTCTACCGTCGCTCGCGCACTCTCTCTCCTCCTCCTCACAGTGCAGAGTGCATGTGAGGAGGAGGAGGAGGGTCTTTTATTGCTCGCTGTAGGAGTCGGAATCCCCAATCCCCGGCCGGGGATTGGGGATTCCGCTACAGGAGAAGTGCGTGACTACACTGTCCAGATATGGACACAGCGAAGTCACTCACTTCTGCAGCGGAATCCCCAACTCTATGGCCGGGGATGCCGCTACAGGAGAAGTGCATGACTACACTGTCCATATATGGACACAGCGAAGTCACGCACTTCTGCAGCGGAATCCCCGACTCTATGGCCGGGGATGCCGCTACAGGAGAAGTGAGTGACTACACTGTCCATATATGGACACAGCGAAGTCACGCACTTCTGCAGCGGAATCCCCGACTCTATGGCCGGGGATGCCGCTACAGGAGAAGTGCATGACTACACTGTCCATATATGGACACAGCGAAGTCACGCACTTCTGCAGCGGAATCCCCGACTCTATGGCCGGGGATGCCGCTACAGGAGAAGTGACTGACTACACTGTCCATATATGGACACAGCGAAGTCACGCACTTCTGCAGCGGAATCCCCGACTCTATGGCCGGGGATGCCGCTACAGGAGAAGTGCATGACTACACTGTCCATATATGGACACAGCAAAGTCACGTACTTCTGCAGAGGAATCCCCGACTCTATGGCCGGGGATTCCGCTACAGGAGAAGTGAGTGACTACACTGTCCATATATGGACACAGTGACGTCACTCACTTCTGAAGCGGAATTCCCGACCTGTGGCAGGGAATTCCTCTTCAGGAGAAGTCAGTGACTACACTGTCCATATATGGACATTGAAGTCAGTGACTTCTCCTGGAAGGGGGGGGGGATGGGTGCAACCTACAGGGGGCTGTGTGGGATCACCTACAGGGGACTTGGTGGCATCACCTACAGGGGGCTGGGTGGCATCACCTACAGGGGGCAGGGTGGAATCACCTACAGAGGGCAGGGTGGAATCACCTACAGGGGGCAGGGTGGGTGGCATCACCTACAGGGGGCAGGGTGGGTGGCATCACCTACAGGGGGCAGGGTGGATGGCATCACCTACAGGGGGCAGGGTGGGTGGCATCACCTACAGGGGGCAGGGTGGGTGGCATCACCTACAGGGGGCATGGTGGGTGGCATCACCTACAGGGGGCTGGTGGGTGGCATTACCTACAGTGGGCTGTGTGGCATCACCTACAGTGGGCTGTGTGGCATCACCTACAGGGGGCAGGGTGGAATCACCTACAGGGGGCAGTGTGGAATCACCTACAGGGGGCAGGGTGGGTGGCATCACCTACAGGGGGCAGGGTGGGTGGCATCACCTACAGGGGGCAGGGTGGGTGGCATCACCTACAGGGGACTGGTGGGTGGCATCGCCTACAGGGGGCTGGGTGGCATCACCTACAGGGGGCTGGGTGGCATCACCTACAGGGGGCTGGGTGGAATTACCTACAGGGGGCTAGGTGGCATTACCTACAGGGGGCTGTGTGGCATCACCTACAGGGGGCTGGGTGGCATTACCTACAGGGGGCTGGGTGGCATTACCTACAGGGGGCTGGGTGGCATTACCTACAGGGGGCTGTGTGGCATCACCAACAGGGGGCTGGGTGGCATTACCTACCAGGGGGGCTGTGGCATTATCTACAAAGGGCTGTGTGTGGCAACAAATTTAAATGAAATTCATCCGATTTTAAAACGGACAGGGAAAAAAACGGATGCAAATCGGGTCCAAATCGGCCGGTAAAAACGGCAACTCGGCCCGCAACGGAATCGGAACGGATGCAAATCGGATGCAAACCGGCCGGGAAAATCGGCCAAAAACGGCCGATTTTCCCGGCCGACACTCGGACCCTGTCGTGTGAATGAGGCCTTAGTTGTTCTTGAACCTGTCCTGAAATCTGAACTCAATCAAGGTGTAGGGCTAAGGCGGGATTCACACGACCGGGTCGTTCCCGAGCCCGAGTGTCGGCCGGTAAAATCGGCCATTTTGCCCGGCCGGTTTGCATAAAGTTATGCATCCGTGCCGGGCCGGGCAGATCCGGACAGTGACATCAGCGGCAGCTCCTGAAGGGGAATCCCCATGTGTTCGGGGATTCCGCTTCAGGAGTTTCCCCTGATGTCACTGCCCAGATATGGACAGAGACATCAAGCGCTCTGTCCAGGAGCGGAATCCCCGAAAGCACGGGGATTCCGCTCCTTCTAGGAGCTAAAGTGCGGCTAGCACATAGCAGAGCGGGGAGATACCTCCCTGCTCTGCTATAGTGGCGTCGCTACAGTAGCAGCAGCCGCAGCAGCAGCAGCTGCTGCTACTACTACTAGCGGCGCCATCGAAGGTGTCGCCGAGCCAGGGTGCTTTTAACAAGCAGGGGAAGGGAGCCAGCGCAGCGCTCCCTTCCACCTGCTGTACACCCCGGCCCTGCAGCACAGTGTACAGCGATGCCATTCGTCAGAATGGCATCAACTCCTCCTCCTCACATGCACTCTGCGCTGTGAGGAGGAGGAGATAGAGCGCAAGCGCCGGGAAACCCGGCCATCACTCGGAACACATTCCGGTGATGGCCGTGTAATACCCGGCCCCATAGACTTGTATGGGAGCCGGGCGGCCGGGTGCCCGGGCAAAGATAGAGCATGTCCTATTTTTTGACGGCCGGATTTTCCGGCCGTCAAAAAATCGGTCGTGTGAATAGCCCCATTAGGGGTCTATCATTCCTAATGCAGCCGGGTGCCGGCCGATTTATGAACGGCCGGCACCCGGCCGGGAAACCCTGCCGTGTGAATGAGGCCTAATTCTTTCATGCCAAACTATGAAACATCACAGCATTTGCAGCTTTGTAAAAAGCTTGCCTCTAAAATAGATGGCGAATGGATGGTGTCAACTAGATGTGAAGTGCTTTAGACACTTTTAGCAACTTTTAGCAACTGATCCGACAAGGTGGCGTGGCTTATTAGAAAAAGGACGTGGCTTAAGATGTGTAAAATTGGCCCAAAATGTTGGCAATTTGTTGCATCTTAAGCCACGCTGTCTTGTTGGGTGAGTTGCAAAAATCTCTAAAACATTTTATAAATGTGGCGCACGTCAATTTGAGACAGAATTCCTGTGCATTTTGATCAGTAAATCTGCCACACTAAATATTCTATACACTATTGTATAGCTGAAGATTATGTACAGCATATACAATAAATTATCTGGGACTAGAGGCTAGGTGCTGATACTGATGGACTGAAGTAAAATGTAATTCTTCCAACTTGTTAAATGTTTTGATACAGTAAGTTACTGGAGGTCTATATTTATGCAATTTAACTTGGTTGAATGAACAGATTTTATCCTTTCCAACTTCAGGAGGAAACCTTCGGCATACACTTAGTTTCCATCAGTGGTTCTCCCCGCAGCGGCTGCTGACACATGGCAAATGGGCGGAAAAAGTGAAATATTGTTTGTTCTGCTTAACCTGAAAAGTAGAACTGGCACTGACTTTCTGTTTACCACATCATGAAAAGTTCATTTTTACATGTAGATTTCTCTTTTTAGCAAATCTTAATTTTATATATTATAATTTATTTTCAATCTGCTATTAAAAGAGTAATTAATACTTTTAAAAAAGCATCGGTCAGGATTTGTTTTTGTTTTTTTTAAAACCCGCTAAAATAATGGAATATGTTGTTATATACAGGGGCGTAGCTAAAGGCTCATGGGCCCCGATGCAAAAGTTCTTATTGGGCCCCCCCCCCCCCACAAACTCCTAAGTGACCCAACAATGCAGCAATAGCAGCCGGGGCGTCACTAGGGCTGGGTTCACACACTCTATTTACGGACGTAATTCGGGCATTTTAGCAATGAATTACGTCCGAAAATGCGGCTCAAAAGCGTTGGCAAACATCTGCCCATTCATTAGAATGGGTCTTACGATGTTCTGTGCCGACGGTCATTTTTTTTACGCGCCGCTGTCAAAAAGAGCCACGTAAAAAAGACGCCCACGTCAAAGAAGTGCCTGTCACTTCCTCAGACGTAAATGGAGCCGTTTTCCATGGAAAAACAGCTCCAATTACGTCCGTAATGGACGCAGCGAAAGACGCCTGCACATGCCTTTATGGCTGAAATTACGGTGCTGTCTTCTCCTGAAAACAGCCCCGTAATTTCAGCCGTAACGGACGCTGCCGTGTGAACATACCCTCAGGGCTTAAAATGTCAGGGGAAATAGCCCCAATACATATGTGTCCGCCCAAAAAAGTATCACACATGATAGGTTTAGATACAGTGGCTGAGCAGACAGTATCACACATGATAGGATTAGATGCAGTGGCCCAGCAGACAGTATCACACATGATAGCATTAGATACAATGACTCAGCAGACAGTATCACACATGATAGGATTAGATACAGTGGCTCAGCAGACAGTACCACACATGATAGGATTAGATACAGTGGCTCAGAAGGCAGTATCACACATGATAGGATTAGATACAGTGGCTCGGAAGGCAGTATCACACATGATAGGATTAGATACAGTGGCTCAGCAGACAGTACCACACATGATAGGATTAAATACAGGGGCTGAGCAGACAGTATCACACATGATCGGATTAGATACAGTGGCTCAGCAGACAGTATCACACATGATAGGATTAGATACAGTGGCTCAGCAGACAGTATCACACATGATAGGATTAGATACAGTGGCTCAGCAGACAGTATCACACATGATACGATTAGATACATGGCCCAGCAGACAGTATCACACATGATAGGATTAGATACACAGCTCGCTGACATTGCAGCTCCAACGCTGGACCCAGGAAAGGTAAGAATAATAATTTTGCTTCTTTATGTGTTACTGATTATTTTTGTGTGTTTGTGTTTTTTTACAGGTTCGGTTGTTGGACTTCGGATTTGAGGACTTCAATGACGGCGTTTTTTTTATTCTCAATAAAATGGTTAATATTTTTTCTATGTGCTTGTATCTTTTTAAACTTTATTATCACCGCCTTAGTAATGGCCGCTGGCTGATTGACAACCTCCATTACTAAGGCGAGGCTTAATGTTAGCAGGTGCAGAGGTCAACACTAACCCCCATTATTACCCCGGTACCCACCTCCACCAGGGGTACTGGGAAGAGCCGGGTACGAACCAGTACCCGTCCATCTGTAGTGACGGGCAGGCACCGGGGCGGCCGCAGGCTGGTAGTATTAGGCTGGGGAAGGCCAAAAACAGTGGCCCTTCCCACCCTGGTAATGCTGCCTGCTGCTGCTGTGTTGTATCTGGCTGGTTATGAAAATTGGGGGGGACCCCACATCATTCTTTCCAATTATTATTATTTTTTATTTATTTTTTAAATGACGTGGGGTCCCCCCAATTTTTCATAACCAGCCAGATACAATAAAGCAGCAGCAGCCTAGCATTACCAGGGTGGGAAGGGCCACTGTATCTGGCCTTTCCCCTCCTGATAATACCAGCCTGCGGTCACCCCAGTGGCCGAACATCACTACAGATGGTCAGGTACTGGATCGTACCCGGCTCTTCCCAGCACCCCTGGTGGCGGTGGGTACCGGGGTAATAAAGGCGGCCATTACTAAAGCGGTAGTAATATAGTTTAAAAAAAAACAAAGACATAGAAAAAATATTTTATTGAAATAAAAAAAACCTCCACACAACCCTCATTAACCATTTTATTGATAATAAAAAAAAGCCGTCATCGAAGTAGTCCTGGAATCCGCCGTAGTCCAATGACCGAACCTGTAAGAAAACACACAAAAAAAACGATTAGTAACACATGTGTTAGGCTTAGATACAGGGCCCATGTGTGATACTGTCTGTGGGACCCTGTATCTAAGCCTACCACAACAGTATAAGATTACTGTGTGCTGGGGCCCTGTATCTAAACCTACAGTGTGGTAGGCTTATATACAGGGCCCATCAGACAGGATCACACATGGGTCATGTATCTAAGCCTACCATGTGATTGGCTTAGATACAGGGCCCAGCAGACAGGATCACACAATCTGTGGGCCCCCTAAGCCTGCTACATCGTAGGCTTAGGGGTTGTGCAGTCCCTAAACATTGATGGCCTATCCACAGGATAGGCCATCAATAGCTGAGATGTCGGGGTCCGTCTCCCGGGACCAGCAAATCAGCTGTTTTGAAGGGGCCGCAGCACTCGTACGAGAGCTGCGGCCCCTTCATTTCACTACTCGCTCACACTGTGAATCGCCGACACCGATTCACAGTGTGACCGGAATGAAGGGGAGCAGCTCTCGTACGAGTGCTGTGGCCCCTTCAAAACAGCTGATTGGCGGGTCCCGGGAGTCGAACCCCGCCAGTCAGGGCAACTAATCTTACCTTCCTCTTCAGCCGCGGCGGTAGTTCTGTCGTCTCGATGCTGTGTGCGGCACATAGCGCTGTGACGTCATGCGCTGCGCACAGCGCTTGACGTCAGGACCTCCGCTGCGATCCGGAACCAGGAAGGTAAGTACACAGTCTGTTACTATAGTAACAGGGGCCCGCGGCCCGAGTTACTATAGTAACTTTTTATTGATGTGGTGCGGGGGGCCGTGGGCCCCCCTGGCTTTGGGGCCCGGTCGCAATTGCGACCGCTGCGACCCCTTCATTTCACTACTCGCTCACACTGTGAATCGCCGACACCGATTCACAGTGTGACCGGAATGAAGGGGAAGCAGCTCTCGTGCGAGTGCTGCGGCCCCTTCAAAACAGCTGATTGGCGGGTCCCGGGAGTCGGACCCCGCCAGTCCGCTTTAGCAGTCAGGACTACTAATCTTACCTTCCTCTTCAGCCGCAACGGAGGTCCTGTCCTCTCGATGTTGTGCGCGGCGCATAGCGCTGTGACGTCATGCGCTGCGCACAGCGCTTGACGTCAGGACCTCCGCTGCGATCCGCTGCGACCCCTATAGCTTCGCCAGTGGTTATATATATTCTAAAATTCAAATACAAAAAATGTTAGCAGCAAGATAATTGGAAAGAAACATCAATTATGCTTGGTGCTTCCACAGATAGGAATATTGTACCCAAATATAAAGTGGTAATCTGGTTTAGAAATCACATTTTCAAATACCCCACTGGTGCGCATACTCGGCGTGCGCTGGTTCAACATGCGCACAAGGCGCTCCATTCTTATGGAGCAATTCTGAGGACTTTCGGTCCCCCATTCGCCTTATCGCTGGGGCGTCCCAGTGGTAGGACCCAGGGAATCACACATGTATCCCCTATCCTGTGGATAGGGGATACATGTGATTTTGGGGAAAACACTTTTAAGGCTCTTTTCACACTGCGTTTTTGTTACTATTCATTTGACGTATAAGCCGCTAAAAGCTGCTGGCGTATACGTTAGGCAAAGATTGTCTCGGATGCCTAACAAAAGCCTCTGTCAATAAAATGTGAGCCTATGGGTACGCTGGGAGCTTTCCTGATGCCTACATTAAACATTTAGGGGAAACGAGCAATACCATGCCTGACGAAGAGACCTAAGTTGTTTTGAAAGCTTGCTGTTCAACATCATTTATTTTTATTAGGGGCTGTTCACATCTGTGTTGGAAGCTCCATTAGGAGCCTCCGTCGGAGATCCGGCAGAAATTACCAGAAACAATAGTGCTGCATGCTGCGCTATTGATTCCAGTAAATCAATGGACACTCCGAAGGAACCCATTATAGTTAATGGGTTCTGTCGGCCACCGCCAGTGTCCGTGTTACAATGGAAACGTTGCGTCCGGCATTCCGTTGTTCTGCTCCTCTGATGGAGCAGAACAACGGAATGTTACAACGCAGATGTGAGCAGCCCCTTAGACTGCTATTTTGTTTCTCTTACTGAGAGAGCAATACAATTTTTTTTCTTATTGACTAAATGGGAACTGAGTAATGCTTAATTTACCCTACAGTGGTGCTGCAGAAGAATTGAACACTTGCCAGCAGGTTTGCCTACAGGTTACAGCTAATCGCTGGCAGTTCAGGTAGTTGTACACTGTGTGATAATTTTATTGCCAGAGGACCAATCTAACAAAAAGGTATTGTCAGTATTAGGCTCTGTTTACACTGCCGTCACGGTTACTGTCATAACTGAAACCATGATGATGGTGCTAAATCCATTACACGATGGACGCCAACGGCGCCTGACGCACCCTATTGACTATATGTGGGGTTCATCGGGTTTCCATCGCGGTGTCCATCACTTTGGTGGGAAGAAAAGCGCTGCATGCTATGCTGTTCTTCCCATTAAATATGAAGGAACTACCGATGTAGGCTTCTGAAACAATTTTTGATAGCGTTTTATGGTCATCTGGTATGGTTCAGTAGAACCATACAGCAGGTTCACAATTCGAATAGTTAAATACAGGTGCAATATACTTGCCTGTGAAAGACATGAGGGTCTATTGACACTGTTAAAATATTGTGTCTTTTTTAAACAGATTTTGCTAGCCACTACAAAACCATGGCGTTTTGATATGATTTTGCAGAAATCACCAAGATGTGTGAATAGACCCTTAAAGATATAGTTTATCCCCTTGATTTGGGGACACATGTCAGATACGTTACAATATAACCTCAAATTCAAATGAGACAAATTGCCTCTTAACTATTGCTACTCATATTTCTCAGTGTCCTGAGACATTTTCAAGTCAGACAGATTTAAAAATGCAATTTCAGTAATAAATAAAACTCTCCTGCCTAGTCCATATGTTAGCCCATAGGGCGTCATGATATAGAGATAAGAGCCAGAACCAGTCGAAAACATCAGAAATAGCACAACTCTGACGGAACCCAATAAAGTCAATGGGTTCCGTCGGCTGCCAGTTGTCTTCGTCGTACAACTAAATCGGCGCTTCGGCATTTTAGTTGCTCTGCTCTTCTGACGGAGCAGAACAACGGAAAGCTGAATGCAGATGTGAAGAGGCCCTTAGTACTGGATTAGTTCATATAACTAGCTTCAAACCATTTAACTTAGGCTCTGTTAATATCACACTTGTAATGTATGTTTAGCGCGTAAGCTAGTAAAACTCCTGACGTACACACTAAATGTGTCCATAGGGCTCCAGTAGCCTGACGGAAGCTAAAGAGTGTCCATTTGGCTGCTGTCAGGCTGGCATATGCAAGTTTATCAGGAAAAAAAAGTATGGAATAACAAAGAACTCTACGCTATTCCATACAACGGAACCCAGTAAAAAACGTATATGACTCGGTATATGTTTTTTAATATGGGAGCCTATGGCTGACTAATGCCATCGCTGTCAGCTCTATGCTGAGATGGGCAGGTAAAGTCTAGCAGCAGAAAGAGGAGCGGGGCAAATGGTTGTGCTGTGAGAGGGCTGTTGTGGAGAGGCAGTGGCCTTATTAGGTGGAGTGGCATCATCAAGTGGTGAGAGACAACGAGGGGGAGCGGCGGCAGCCCAGTTACCGACCTTTGGTGACACCTACCTTCCAAAGCCTCACAAAAGTCACTATGTAGCCTACTTTTATTTTACTGTATAGGAAAGCGTAGTCTGCTGCGCTTTTCTATACAGATGCATCCAGTAAAAAAAAAAAAAAAAAAAATCTCGCAGAGTGCCTAAAAGGATTTTGCTGCTGTTACATTTTTCTCTATCTCTCGCTATCTGAATTAAATAAATGTGCTGTATTTACATCAGGAATCAGTGAACATGTTACATCCTCAATAAATAAAATTTTGCAGTGCTTAGAATATATACGCCAATATCCATGAAAGTTTAGTTTATAGTGCAATAGCTGTTATTAATTTTTTATGGTTGTATGACTATAGCTGAGTGATTCACGAGGTCGAATAGTATCAAACAAACTTTTATTTCAACTAAGTCACATCTCATCGTCATCAGTTGGAGGTTTTTTTCCGCATCCCAACTTACATCCTGGATATCGATTGGACATGGCAGCTATATTAAAAAGTATCAACTACTCAGAGTTTTGTTGTGTGGCACCTATTGGGGTCACATAGTATGGTGGAAAATTACATATGTCAATCAAGTTTAATCGTTTTCCTTCCTCAAATAGAGGCGTAAAAAGGAAGGAAGATCTTCATTCTTTCCATAAGGTTTCTTTTACATGGCTGTATGTTGGTCAATATTTTGAAACAGTATTTTTAAGCCAAAACCAGTAGTGGAACGTAACAAAGAAAAAGTATCATGAAACTATTTGCTCGTCTTCCGTGTTGTAGAACCACTCCTGGCTTTGGTCTTAAGCGCATTCCTTAGGGTGAAATTGAGGGAAAGGATGGGGGAGAATTCTGAAATTATTGCCTTGAAGAACTTTTCCCACCTCTGGTAATAAAGTTTATGAATTTAAAGTGTAGCTAAACGTTTGACAAACTTCTGACATGGTATACTGACATGTCAGAAGTTTGGATTGGTGGGAGTCCAAGCACTGAGACCCCCACCAATCGCTAGAAGAAGCAGCCGAATCGCTCGTGTGAGCTCTCAGCCGCTTCGTGTCTGTTCAGCTTTTTCTGGAAATAAATGTATCGTGTATGGAATCAATAGAAAGTCTATGAGTCCGTACTCCGATACATCTGCTTTCCGGAAATAGCCGAACAGACACGAAGCGGCTGAGAGCTCACACGAGCGCTTCAGCTGCTTCATTCTAGCGATTGGTGGGGGTCTCAGTGCCCCGACCCCCACCAATCCAAGCTTCTGACATGTCTCTATGACATGGCAGAAGCTTGTCAAACGTTTAGCTACACTTTAACATATTAAATCAAGGTCCTGTATTGGGAGCTGAACCAGGACCAGGGGAATAAAATATATGCATTTTTTTTCTCTTTTAGATCCTTTCTAGTGTTGCACTTAGACAAGTGTAGTATTTTCATTCCTGCATAAAGTTTCAGTGACAGTAAGTGAAAAAGGGCAAGTAGCCAGCTTCAAGAAACCAACACTTTACGAGGCTGGTTTTGAAGGCTTGTGCAGGAAGGAAATAAGGTGGACTCAGTAAACTGTTCTAATGAAAAGAACTCATTGTCCGTCCATTTTTCCTGTGTTGAAAGTGTAACTGAAAGCAGATCTCTAGCTACAAACAACTATAACATTATTTTGTTTGGTTATGCCAAGCAAGAGTGTCTCTGCGGGTTTTTTTTTCTAGGAGTAACTGACACTGGTTTCAGAAACCGTTTTCTAGATAAATACAACGTGACAGCAAGGGAATTATTTCATTTCCAGATTTATTTCATAACATCAGTAACAAAGTGAATTTTAATAATAACATATACTTAGTCAATTATTCTTCCCACACTATGTATGTTGGCACTACTTAGATAGATACACGATGATAAACAGATACTAACACACACCAAGGTATTACATGTTACTTAACCAAATATGTGGTAAGAAAAATTATTTAACCACCTGTATAACATAGTAACATTATGGCTAATGGAATTTATAACATATTTGTTAGCTAAAGCAGCCACTTAAGTCAAATGACAGTAAACTGTACGTAATCAAAGCATCTGTTTCCAGATGAAATACATTGCATTTGAAAAATGTTTTTTTTACTTAAAGGGGTTTCCCATTAAGAACATTTATGACCTATCCACAGGATAGGTTCTAAATCTATCACTGGGTGTTCCACTACTGGGACCCCCACCGATCACTAGAATGGGGGTCCCTAGCCCCCCCGTTCCTCCTTACTGCATGATCGCAATGAGGAGGATTTTGAATGGAGAGGCGTTTGAGCATGAGCACTGCTGCTCCTTTTAATGTCTATGTGGGCCTATGGAGACAGCTGAGTGCATTGCTCTGCTGTTTCCATTAGTCCCATAGATATTGAATGGAGTAGAAGCTCACATCTGTGAAAAAGGGGTTTCCTATGATTCTCAAAAGTAAAATAAATAAACTTTGTCATACTGAATACTTTTTTTTTTACCAATTCTTGTCTATTTTCCTCCCACTGGACTAATCAGTTCCTACTACCCCTTTGTTAATAATCCAGTGTAGTGACATGTCTCGTGGCATTGAATGGTGTTACTCAGTGGCTTGTATCATATTCCCCATGAGGTGTGTACAATGTTGGGGAATGCAGCACAAGGTACACCAGTTTATGGAAGATCCCATATTACCATCGTATTTTGCACAAATAATACTACTTTACCTATCCACACCAAAGAGTCCCACATTGCCCAAATAATACCTTCATTCAAATCTTGTTATCCAAATAAGACTAACATAATATAGCCCTGTATACACGGCCCACACAATATTAGCTATACAGCAATTGGAAAAATGAATGAAGACTTCATCAGCCATTTCAAGTTAAAATCACTCCAGGAGCCTATTTGCGGCTTTTTTTTTTTTTTTTCGTGGCCCAGCAACAAGTATCCCTTATAGACATCAATAGAAAACTGGCCAAAAAACAAGGAGCAAGTAGCACATTTCTAGGCCATTTGATACTTCGGTTTTGTATAGCTCAGCCTAATAGTGCTCAAATGGCAATGCCAATATAGCCCACATAGTAGGCTATTTTGTGTTCCCATGCTTTTAGCACCCTATAAGTGTCATAAATAGGGATATAATGTATCATAGTGCAGTTGGAGAGGGAGGGTGGTTAACTGGTGGGTGTAAGGACATACAGCTAATCAGTTGTGGTGATAAATAGGGGTTATAAAATGTGATCAAGTGGAGGAGGGGAGGGGTTAAAGTGATCGTAAAGTGGGGATAAGGTTTTTTTTTAGCTGAGGAAGGGGGAAGCTATTTAGTTATTTTAGCATATGAAAAGTTTAGATGAATTTAGCTCGCCAAACCCCAGCGGAAAAATCTCTGTTGGTCAAACCTCCAAACTTGTTTCTAAATGTTTCAGCAGTTCTGCTTGTCCATGATATATGTGAATTTTTAGATGCAGGCGAATAAATAATATGGTTTTAAAGATGTAAATTAGTAGTAATATTACAGTGGAATAGCAGGGTTAATAAAGTTAATAAGTGATGGTACAGCAGAAAATGGGGTTTAAATGAGTGGTTGCACAATGGGGGGCAGAGGGGGTGCAATGATAACAAACGGTGATGTTTCTTAATAGTCCGTCATGGCACACGTGAGAGAAGATCCTAACTGTTCCTCAAATAATCACCTCACTGGGCAGGGTAGGATAAGTCAATAAAACATGTCATAAAGTAATATTAGTAGGGGCCCATACAGCTGCAACCCTTCTGAGGATGAGCAAGCCCCATTCTGACCTTCAATGGAGAGGAGACTGTACACGTGTGAAGTGAATGGAAGTTTTGGAAACCTGTGAATGATTGATATCACTGAGGGTAATGACATGTATTATTGGCATGTCATGAATTTCTTTTATTGGATAACTTCTCTACGGGGACAGATAATGAAGTTATAAAGTCATGTTTTTAAAGCTTGCTAATAACTACGGTAAGGAATTCATCTAGCGTTTAAGATTATTGGGAAAAATGTGGCTCACTTTATGAAGCTACCACAGTGATATGGTCTCAAAATGAATCATGGCTCAGAATCTGACGAACCCCTTATATAACATGAAGCAGTCTTCAAAGGTTGGTTAAAAAAGAATTTATTAGAGATACATTAGTCAAAAATTGAGAACGGAATAAATCTTGAAAGGCAAAAATCCTAAAACCTGTCTACATCTGAAAGAGATACGCCTCTTATTTTTCAAAATGTAATGTCACTAAAGGATCCTAATGCTCCGACATATTAGAACATTTTTTTTTTTCACGTCAGCAATGGTGTGCAGAACTATTTATTAATTAGTATGTAAAAGAAGCGTTTGATTATGTTAGCTCTTTTGACCTATTTTGAGCAAGAAACTAGGCCAGCCTCCGGATTGCCTTTCCATGTCCCTAGACACCATACTGTGCTATGTTCTCTGTGTCTGACATTATAGCACTCAGATGCAGGCCAGGCTTCCAATTGTCTCCTAAGGGCTTTACTTACTGAAAAACAGATGCTGAACTGATCCATTTATAAAAGCTGAGTTGCTGGGAATGTGTGTGTGAGTATGTGTGTACAATGCCTTTAGCTCATGTTACTGTGACATATAATAAACTATCAAAACCTTAAGAAAGGTTGTGATTTACTTTGATTTCATATGTATTCCGTTGCCTCTTTGCCGATAAGACTCCCTTTCCATTTTTGCTTTTCTTGCAGTCAAGCACTTACTATTGATTTATAAATATTCATTGCTAGCAGTAAAGTGATAGCACCTCTAGGAGATTTTACGAATTGCTTGCACTATATACATTATCTAAAACTTTTGTTGCATGATGAGGATACCTTATCCTATGCTCCGATTAATATACATAATTTGGCTTAATTACATAATTGTTACTATAAACAACTCTAATAAATAATCTATAAGTGTGAAAAATATGATGGGCTGTCAATAGAGGAAAATAAACTCACTAGTTTTTCACTTAGCAGATGTCTTTTTTCATTTTACACAGCAGAAAACGTGCCAAAACAGTTTCCTTTTGGCATATGCTTGGTTGGTATACACTTCACAGTACCGTTGACTCAACTGTGTTTTTTACTTTGCTTTTAAAAAGAAACCGTATACCATGTGGTATAATTTTTTTTATTTAATGGAAGTCAATGGCAGACGTATAGGTATACAGTTGCATAGATAGATCTTTGAACATATATTCGACAGAATGTGTCAAACAGTCCCACCGAATGAAATCCACAGACGTGCTGTGAATTTAGCCTTAGTTCTTAGAAGCCTGGCACTCTGATCCTCTGAAAATGGACTTTGTACTTATTTTTGTCAATCACCAGTTATTCTTGCTCTCTTAATTCCTACGTATTGAACTTTTCATGTACTGAGGCCCTTGTCTCCCAAAAACATTGACTGCTTATATTCAGGCCAGGAATGTGTCTGAACAGGAGCCTCCATTCACCTTGCTGTATTTGAGAATATTCAGGTCT
This sequence comes from Rhinoderma darwinii, assembly GCF_050947455.1. NCBI lineage: Eukaryota > Metazoa > Chordata > Amphibia > Anura > Rhinodermatidae > Rhinoderma > Rhinoderma darwinii. The sequence goes on along the minus strand of NC_134689.1, from coordinate 294,926,938 downwards.
TTTTTTTCCAATACTAATGGTATTGCTGTAAATTCATTAGCAGGATTATTTATACTCAGGATTGTATAGTTAATTTATAAGCAGGACAATAATCTGGTCGCTTTTTCAGCGTTAAACTGAAGCAATAAAGTTTTCATTTTTTGTAACTGATTTAGTTACACCCCTGGCCTTTTCTGTGGGAAGGCCATTAACCACATTTTCATAACCGGCTCATCATAAGTCATTACTGTAGCCGCGGTACTACGTATTGTCAAATTAATTTATTACGGGGCACAGATTCTTTCTGGTTTAGCAAGCAGCAGGGAAGCCCATTTGAAGTGCTGCTTGATCCAATGCACGGCCCCCATGCTGCTCTGTTCTCCACAGGTGTGACTTCTGTGCTCCAAGACTACTTTACCAGTTCTGATAATAGTCTTACACACCGCTTTAAATTATGGGCCAGCAATAAAAGCAGTTTATATTTAGGCTACACAGGAACTAAGCGCACGGTAATTGCAGGCACGATTAATCTTGGCTAGGAATAGTTCATTATTTTGCTTTGTTTGCAGTGTTTATCTGTACAAACTGATCAACACACATACAGCTAAAACACATAGGCCCACATTCATCAATGTATCACCGACTTTTTTTTGGTGCTTTTTACTCCAAAATAGTGTATAATTTGCTTTGTTACATATTTATTAACCATTTGAGACAGAATTTAAAGTAATTTGCGGCATGCAAGTCGGTTTGCAAAAGTGGAGTGAAAGTGTTACAGTTTAGCCAGGATTTAGACACATAAACTGCAACTCCAAGTCCCCTCCAGAAAAATCACAATCAAGTTGCATCTCTACTCCACACTGGCCCTGGTGTAAAAAATAGTGCCTTCATTTTAGCCAGTGTGAAAGTTGCTAGTAAAATACGTCAACAAAAGTAGTCTAGCCTTAATGTGGGCATACACTTCTCCACTTGCCCCTGTCCATTCTAGAAAACTAAGACTCAGGATTCAGGGTTTACTAAAGGCATGTCCTTCTGATCGTTTGATACTGCACTAAATGACTGTGCGCTTTGGGATTATGAATCTGACAATTGACTGGAAGTACTTGCTCTAAAATTACCATGTATGGCAAATTGACTAAGTTCCGGCTCCTTCTGTAGTCTGTTCACTTAGGAGGCCATGGTAATCTGGTGAAGCTCTGCGTCTGACGCTTTTCTTTCCATCTTTTCTGAATCAGTCTTTAAACCAAGATCACTTGGCTCAGCTGTTGGAAAAAGTCCCCCATGTTGCTCTTATAGGAAGTTTAAGGCTCTGTTAACTACACATTTTTGCTTTCCATCAGAGATATACACCGCGTTCCAAATTATTATGCAAATGTTATTTTTCGCTGATTTTCCTAAATAGTCGATGCAAATTACAGTCAGTATAATCTTCAAGCCATCAACCGTTGGAGTATAATGCAAATTTTATTGAACAAATCTCCTAATGATAACAGTTTTTTTTTTAGAAGTAAAAAACTCAAAATGCACTGTTTCTAATTATTATGCACAACAGAGATCAAAACATTTTAAAGGTTGTAAAGAGAACTAAAATGGTAATTTGTTGAATTTGCAGCATCAGGAGGTCATATTTACAGAAATCAAAAGCTCTTTCAATCAAAAAAAAACTTAGCAAGCCAAGTTACATGTTAACATAGGACCCCTTCTTTGATGTCACCTTCACAATTCTTGCATCCATTGAATTTGTGAGTATTTGGACAGTTTCTGCTTGAATATCTTTGCAGGATGTCAGAATAACCTCCCAGAGCTTCTGTTTTGATGTGAACTACCTCCCACCCTCATAGATATTTTGCTTGAGGATGCTCCAAAGGTTCTCAATAGGGTTGAGGTCAGGGGAACATGGGGGCCACACCATGAGTTTCTCTCTTTTTATGCCCATAGCAGCCAATGACACAGAGGTATTCTTTGCAGCATGAGATGGTGGATTGTCATGTATGAAGATAATTTTGCTACGGAAGGCACGGTTCTTCTTTTTGTACCACGGAAGAAAGTTGTCAGTCATAAACTCTACGTACTTTGCAGAGGTCATTTTCATACCGTCAGGGACCCTAAAGGGGCCTATCAGCTCTCTCCCCATGATTCCAGCCGGAAACATGACTCCGCCACCTCCTTGCTGACGTCGCAGCCTTGTTGGGACATGGTGGCCATTCACCAACCATCCACCGCTCCATCCATCTGCACCATCCAAGGTTGCACGGCACTCATCAGTAAACAACACGGTTTGAAAATTAGTCTTCATGTATTTCTGAGCCCACTGCAACCGTTTCTGTTTGTGTTCATTGTTTAGGGGTGGCCGAATAATAGCTTTATGCACACTTGCAAACCTCTGGAGGATCCTACACCTTGAGGTTCGCGGGACTCCAGAGGCACCAGCGGCTTCAAATACCTGTTTGCTGCTTTGCAATGGCATTTTAGCAGCTGCTCTCCTAATCCTATTAATTTGTCTGGCAGAAACCTTCCTCATTATGCCTTTATCTGCACGAACCCGTCTGTGCTCTGAATCAGCCACAAATCATTTCACAGTACGATGATCACGCTTACATTTTTTTGAAATATCCAATGTTTTCATACCCTGTCCAAGGTATTGCACTATTTCACGCTTTTCGGCAGCAGAGAGATCCTTTTTCTTTCCCATATTGCTTGAAATCTGTGGCCTGCTTAATAATGTGGAACGTCCTTCTTAAGTAGTTTTCCTTTGATTGGGCACACCTGGCAAACTAATTATCACTGGTGTCTAAGATTGATTACAATTATCCAAAGAGCCCTAAGACACAATATCATCCATGAGTTTAATTGAAAAACGAATAATTAAATGTTTATGACACTTAAATCCAATGTGCATAATAATTTGGAACACGGTGTACGTCCGGAGAATCTTTAGACGTATACCTCTGACGGAAGGCTTCAGGGTATGCCACTGTATAGGTATAGAGTGGCATATGTCGACCATTTAAAAATAAAATAAAAATAGTATATTCAGCATATTAATAAATTTAAGATATTCTTTGTCAGTTTCTTCTGTCCAGGCCATACTGCATAAATGTCACGTTGGGTGCATGACCCACTGGGCCATACCGCCTTAACGGTATGGCAGCTAGCCAACAGGATACAGGTCAAAGTCTATAGTTCAAATAGGTGTACCTGTGGCAAGTTCGGACAGCAGCAAGACAAGCTCAGTTGAGACTTTGGCAGCAGGCAGGCACCAGGCGTGGGTAACAGGACAGGCGTAGTACTCAGCGCAGCACGACTCAAACTCTTACAGCATTTGTACCAGGATAACACGGGATACAGGTTACAGGTAGCAGGAACGGGAACACTGAGAACTGGAAGACACTTAGGGAACCATTTGCAGAGACGAACATAGGTAACGACAACAGCGCTCAGGCAATGCAGGAAGGGGCAGGGCCCTTCTTATAATCCAGGGTGCTCATGGGCTAATTTGCTTCTTTAATTCAGGCCGGCCCTTTAAGAGAAGGCACAAGCGTGCGCGCGCACCATATGGGACACAGCAGAGTGAAGCGGAAGTGAGCGATGACATATCCTGAGGAGAGTTGCGGGCCAGCGCTCACTGATCCATGGCTGCAGCCGTCAGCAGGTGAGTAAACCTGACGGCCTGCGGCCATGGGCATTACAATAACTTTTCTCAGATTCCTGCATCTTTCCAGTTCTTTGACATTTCATGTATATATATATATATATATATATATATATGTATGTATATATATATATATATATATATATATATATATATACACACTACCGTTCAAAAGTTTAGGGTCACTTAGAAATTTCCTTATTTTCGAAAGAAAAGCACAGGTTTTTTTCAATGAAGATAACATTAAATTAATCAGAAATACTGTAATGGCAGGAGGTGAAGGGAAAGTGAGCCCTAATCTACCCACCGCCCTGTCCCTGCCTACTTGCAACGACCCGCCCTAGGCGACGGGGTACAACTGGGCGGCGGTCCCTACGCTGTCTAAGTGCACGGGAGAACAAACAGGGAACACGCAAGGGAAGGGGCAGTAGCCCACGGAACACCGCGAGGAAACGGAGCGGTGAATGAGTAGTCAGGACCAGGATGAAGTGGAGTATACCAAGGTGAGCACGGAGAAGGAAGCAAGCCAGGGGCAAAGAGAAGCAGGTTAAGCGGAACTGCAGCAAGGCAGAAGCACGGCAGAAGCAGGCTGGAGCACGCAGCAGTGGGGCCAGGAATCCAGAAGAATTACAAGCACTGAGGAAGAGAACACGGCAGGTAATAAAGGACAGGGGGCGGAGCTAACTCCGACTGACCAGGCCGCGATAGGCTCTCCCACTCCTGAGCCTGCCACCCTGGTTGGTGGGAGATGGTGTCAGTCGAACAGGTCTGGCCTCAGGTGTGGATTGATTAATACCAGGAGTATACGTAGACGTAGTACCTGGCAGATCCCTAACAGTACTCCCCCTTTTATGAGGGGCCACCGGACCCTTACTAAGAGGACCCGGTTTAGTAGGGAAGAGAAGGTGGAACCTCCTGATCAATACCCCAGCGTGAACATCACGGGCAGGTACCCAAGTCCTCTCCTCCGGCCCGTATCCTCTCCAATGGACCAGGTACTGGAGGGAGCCCTGGACCATCCTACTGTCCATAATCTTGGCCACCTCGAATTCCACCCCCTCAGGGGTGAGAACGGGAACAGGAGGTTTCCACGAGGGGGACCAGGATGGGGAGCAGCGTTTAAGGAGGGAGGCATGGAAGACGTCACGTATGCGAAAGGATGGGGGCAGCTCCAGACGGAAGGATACAGGGTTGAGGACTTCAATGATCTTATAAGGTCCAATAAATCGGGGAGCAAACTTCCTGGACGGGACCTTAAGGCGCAAGTTCCTGGACGACAACCAGACCAAATCCCCGACGACAAACCGGGGGTTAGCAGAACGTCTACTATCCGCCTGAATCTTTTGTGCGCTCTGGGACGCCTCTAGGTTCTTCTGAACCTGGGCCCAGACAGTGCACAGTTCCCGATGAACATCCTCTACCTTAGGATTATTGGAACAACCAGGGGAAACGGAGGAGAACCTTGGGTTAAACCCGAAATTACAGAAAAACGGGGAGACCCCTGACGAGTTACTGACCCGGTTATTTAGGGAAAATTCAGCAAGGGGAAGGAATGAGACCCAATCGAATTGACAGTCAGAGATGAAACACCTTAAATATTGTTCCAGGGATTGGTTAGTCCTTTCCGTTTGGCCATTAGTTTCGGGATGGAAGGCGGACGAGAAGGACAGATCAATCTCCAACTTTTTACAAAAAGCTCTCCAAAATAAGGAAACAAATTGTACCCCTCTGTCAGAAACAATATTGACTGGGGCCCCATGGAGACGCAGGATGTGTTTCACAAACAAAGAAGCTAACGTCTTGGCGTTAGGTAGCTTCTTAAGGGGCACAAAGTGGTACATCTTGCTGAAGCGGTCTACTACCACCCACACCACCGACTTGCCCTGAGATGGAGGCAAATCGGTGATAAAATCCATGGAGATATGGGTCCAAGGTCTCTGGGGAATGGGCAAGGAACGTAGTAGGCCCGCAGGTCGGGACCTAGGGGTTTTGGACCTAGCGCAAACCTCACAAGCGGCGACGTAAGCCCTAACGTCTTTAGGCAACCCAGGCCACCAATAGTTTCTGGTAATGAGGTGTTTGGTGCCCAAGATGCCAGGATGACCAGATAGAGCGGAGTCATGGTTTTCCCTGAGTAACCTTAGCCGGTATTGCAAGGGAACAAACAGTTTGTCCCCAGGGACGTTCCCGGGAGCTGAACCCTGATCAGCCGCGATATCAGAAGCTAAATCAGAATCCGTGGCAGAAACGATTATACCAGGGGGTAAAATACAAGCAGGATCCTTCTCGGAAGGAGGATTGGCCATGAAACTACGTGACAGAGCATCAGCCTTAATATTCTTGGACCCAGCCCTATAGGTAACCAAGAAATTAAATCTGGTAAAGAATAGTGCCCACCGAGCTTGTCTAGGATTAAGCCTCCGGGCCGATTCTAGGAAAACCAGATTCTTGTGATCCGTAAGGACCGTTACCTGGTGTCTGGCCCCCTCCAGGAAGTGCCGCCACTCTTCAAAAGCCCATTTAATGGCTAGAAGTTCGCGGTTGCCAATATCATAGTTACTCTCCGTGGGCGAAAACTTCCTAGAGAAGTAAGCACAGGGGCGGAGATGGGTGAGGGAGCTGGTACCCTGGGACAAGACGGCCCCCACTCCCACCTCGGATGCGTCAACCTCCACAATAAATGGCTCCTCTTGGTTGGGCTGAATCAGCACGGGGGCCGAGATAAAGCACTTCTTGAGGGTCTCAAAGGCCTGGACGGCCTCAGGGGGCCAATGGAGGACATCAGCACCCTTGCGAGTAAGGTCCGTAAGAGACTTAGCGACGACCGAGAAGTTAGCAATAAATCTCCTGTAATAGTTGGCGAACCCTAAAAAACACTGTAACGCCTTAAGGGAGGCAGGTTGGACCCATTCCGCCACAGCCTGAACCTTGGCAGGGTCCATGCGGAATTCATGAGGAGTGAGGATTTGCCCTAAAAATGGTATCTCCTGTACCCCAAAGACACATTTTTCAGTCTTAGCAAACAGATTATTCTCCCGAAGGACCTGGAGCACCTTCCTGACATGCTCCACGTGGGAGGACCAGTCCTTGGAAAACACCAGTATGTCATCAAGGTACACAACAAGAAAATTACCCAGGTAATCTCTCAGGATTTCATTAATAAAATTCTGGAAGACAGCAGGGGCATTACACAACCCAAAGGGCATGACCAGGTATTCGAAATGACCCTCGGGTGTGTTGAACGCAGTTTTCCACTCATCCCCCTCTTTGATGCGGATAAGGTTATATGCCCCCCGTAGATCGAACTTAGAAAACCATTGGGCTCCCTGAACCTGATTAAAAAGATCCGGAATCAAAGGAAGTGGGTACTGATTCCTTACGGTGACCTTATTCAGGTTACGATAATCAATGCACGGCCTAAGACCACCATCCTTCTTCCCCACGAAGAAAAAGCCAGCACCTACAAGAGAAGTCGAGGGGCGAATGAAACCCTTGGCCAGGCATTCTTGGATATACACCCTCATAGCTTCACGTTCAGGACATGAAAGATTAAATATCCTACCCTTAGGAAGCTTGGCACCAGGCACCAAATCGATGGCGCAATCGTAATCTCTATGGGGGGGAAACACCTCGGAGGCCTCCTTAGAAAACACATCGGCGAAGTCCTGAACAAACTCAGGAAGCGTGTTTACCTCCTCCCGGGGAGAAATAGAGTTAACAGAAAGACATCACATAAGACATTCACTACCCCATTTGGTGAGATCCCCAGTATTCCAATCAAACGTGGGATTATGCAACTGCAACCAGGGAAGACCTAATACCAGATCAGACGATAATCCCTGCATCACCAGAACAGAGCACTGCTCCAAATGCATGGAGCCAACCAGGAGTTCAAAAACAGGAGTATGCTGAGTAAAATAACCATTAGCAAGGGGAGTTGAGTCAATACCTACTACAGGGATAGGATAAGGTAAATCAATAAAAGGCATCTTTAGAGACATAGCAAATTCCACAGACATGATATTAGCAGATGAGCCAGAATCCACTAAAGCACTGCCCGTGGCAGACCGGCCAGCAAACGAGACCTGAAAGGGAAGCAAAATTTTATTGCATTTCACATTAACGGGAAATACCTGTGCGCCCAAGTGACCTCCCCGATGATCACTTAGGCGCGGAAGTTTTCCGGCTTTTTATTCTTGCGCCTGGGACAGGTGTTCAGTAGATGCTTGTCGTCCCCACAGTAGAAGCAGAGACCATTCATTCTGCGAAACTCCCTACGTTGTCGAGGGGACATGGAGGCGCCGAGTTGCATAGGTACCTCCGAGTCCTCCGTGGAGGGGCGAGGAGACGGGACCTCGGGGGGGATCGCAGAAAAGTCAGAGGGGAGCACATTGAAGCGTTCAAGCTGACGTTCCCTGAGACGTCGGTCAAGTCGTACTGCTAGGGCCATAACCTGGTCAAGGGAGTCAGAAGAGGGGTAGCTAACCAGCAGATCCTTCAGGGCGTCAGATAATCCTAACCTAAACTGGCACCTTAGGGCCGGATCGTTCCACCGAGAAGCTACGCACCACTTTCTAAAATCAGAACAGTATTCCTCAACCGGTCTCCTACCCTGACGTAAGGTCACCAGCTGACTCTCGGCTAAAGCAGTCCTGTCAGTCTCGTCGTAAATGAGTCCGAGGGCAGAGAAAAAACGATCAACAGAGGAAAGTTCAGGGGCGTCAGGAGCCAAGGAGAAGGCCCACTCTTGGGGCCCTTCCTGGAGTCGGGATATGATGATACCCACCCGCTGGTTCTCGGAACCTGAGGAGTGGGGTTTTAGGCGGAAATACAGTCTGCAACTCTCCCGGAAGGAGAGAAACGTCTTACGGTCCCCTGAGAACCGGTCAGGTAACTTGAGGTCGGGTTCTAGAGGTGAGGTGAGGGGTACTACTAAGGCAGCGTCACCCTGGTTGACCCTCTGGGCCAGGGCCTGGACTTGTAGGGAGAGGCCCTGCATCTGCTGGGTAAGGGTCTCAAGGGGGTCCATGATAGCGTCAGCGCAGGAGAAATGGTAGACTAGGTAAGGGCTTGTAATTATGTAATGGCAGGAAGGAGGTGAAGGGAAAGTGAGCCCTAATCTACCCACCGCCCTGTCCCTGCCTACTTGCAACGACCCGCCCTAGGCGACGGGGTACAACTGGGCGGCGGTCCCTACGCTGTCTAAGTGCACGGGAGAACAAACAGGGAACACGCAAGGGAAGGGGCAGTAGCCCACGGAACGCCGCGAGGAAACGGAGCGGTGAATGAGTAGTCAAGACCAGGATGAAGTGGAGTATACCAAGGTGAGCACGGAGAAGGAGCAAGCCAGGGGCAAAGAGAAGCAGGTTAAGCGGAACTGCAGCAAGGCAGAAGCACGGCAGAAGCAGGCTGGAGCACGCAGCAGTGGGGCCAGGAATCCAGAAGAATTACAAGCACTGAGGAAGAGAACACGGCAGGTAATAAAGGACAGGGGGCGGAGCTAACTCCGACTGACCAGGCCGCGATAGGCTCTCCTCCCACTCCTGAGCCTGCCACCCTGGTTGGTGGGAGATGGTGTCAGTCGAACAGGTCTGGCCTCAGGTGTGGATTGATTAATCCCAGGAGTATACCTAGACGTAGTACCTGGCAGATCCCTAACAGTACTCCCCCTTTTATGAGGGGCCACCGGACCCTTACTAAGAGGACCCGGTTTAGTAGGGAAGAGAAGGTGGAACCTCCTGATCAATACCCCAGCGTGAACATCACGGGCAGGTACCCAAGTCCTCTCCTCCGGCCCGTATCCTCTCCAATGGACCAGGTACTGGAGGGAGCCCTGGACCATCCTACTGTCCATAATCTTGGCCACCTCGAATTCCACCCCCTCAGGGGTGAGAACGGGAACAGGAGGTTTCCTCGAGGGGGACCAGGACGGGGAGCAGCGTTTAAGGAGGGAGGCATGGAAGACGTCATGTATGCGAAAGGATGGGGGTAGCTCCAGACGGAAGGATACAGGGTTGAGGACTTCAATGATCTTATAAGGTCCAATAAATCGGGGAGCAAACTTCCTGGACGGGACCTTAAGGCGCAAGTTCCTGGACGACAACAAGACCAAATCCCCGACGACAAACCGGGGGTTAGCAGAACGTCTACTATCCGCCTGAATCTTTTGTGCGCTCTGGGACGCCTCTAGGTTCTTCTGAACCTGGGCCCAGACAGTGCACAGTTCCCGATGAACATCCTCTACCTTAGGATTATTGGAACAACCAGGGGAAACGGAGGAGAACCTTGGGTTAAACCCGAAATTACAGAAAAACGGGGAGACCCCTGACGAGTTACTGACCCGGTTATTCAGGGAAAATTCAGCAAGGGGAAGGAATGAGACCCAATCGAATTGACAGTCAGAGATGAAACACCTTTAATATTGTTCCAGGGATTGGTTAGTCCTTTCCGTTTGGCCATTAGTTTCGGGATGGAAGGCGGAGGAGAAGGACAGATCAATCTCCAACTTTTTACAAAAAGCTCTCCAAAATAAGGAAACAAATTGTACCCCTCTGTCAGAAACAATATTGACTGGGGCCCCATGGAGACGCAGGATGTGTTTCACAAACAAAGAAGCTAACGTCTTGGCGTTAGGTAGCTTCTTAAGGGGCACAAAGTGGTACATCTTGCTGAAGCGGTCTACTACCACCCACACCACCGACTTGCCCTGAGATGGAGGCAAATCGGTGATAAAATCCATGGAGATATGGGTCCAAGGTCTCTGGGGAATGGGCAAGGAACGTAGTAGGCCCGCAGGTCGGGACCTAGGGGTTTTGGACCTAGCGCAAACCTCACAAGCGGCGACGTAAGCCCTAACGTCTTTAGGCAACCCAGGCCACCAATAGTTTCTGGTAATGAGGTGTTTGGTGCCCAAGATGCCAGGATGACCAGATAGAGCGGAGTCATGGTTTTCCCTGAGTAACCTTAGCCGGTATTGCAAGGGAACAAACAGTTTGTCCCCAGGGACGTTCCCGGGAGCTGAACCCTGATCAGCCGCGATATCAGAAGCTAAATCAGAATCCGTGGCAGAAACGATTATACCAGGGGGTAAAATACAAGCAGGATCCTTCTCGGAAGGAGGATTGGCCATGAAACTACGTGACAGAGCATCAGCCTTAATATTCTTGGACCCAGCCCTATAGGTAACCAAGAAATTAAATCTGGTAAAGAATAGTGCCCACCGAGCTTGTCTAGGATTAAGCCTCCGGGCCGATTCTAGGAAAACCAGATTCTTGTGATCCGTAAGGACCGTTACCTGGTGTCTGGCCCCCTCCAGGAAGTGCCGCCACTCTTCAAAAGCCCATTTAATGGCTAGAAGTTCGCGGTTGCCAATATCATAGTTACTCTCCGTGGGCGAAAACTTCCTAGAGAAGTAAGCACAGGGGCGGAGATGGGTGAGGGAGCTGGTACCCTGGGACAAGACGGCCCCCACTCCCACCTCGGATGCGTCAACCTCCACAATAAATGGCTCCTCTTGGTTGGGCTGAATCAGCACGGGGGCCGAGATAAAGCACTTCTTGAGGGTCTCAAAGGCCTGGACGGCCTCAGGGGGCCAATGGAGGACATCAGCACCCTTGCGAGTAAGGTCCGTAAGAGGCTTAGCGACGACCGAGAAGTTAGCAATAAATCTCCTGTAATAGTTGGCGAACCCTAAAAAACACTGTAACGCCTTAAGGGAGGCAGGTTGGACCCATTCCGCCACAGCCTGAACCTTGGCAGGGTCCATGCGGAATTCATGAGGAGTGAGGATTTGCCCTAAAAATGGTATCTCCTGTACCCCAAAGACACATTTTTCAGTCTTAGCAAACAGATTATTCTCCCGAAGGACCTGGAGCACCTTCCTGACATGCTCCACGTGGGAGGACCAGTCCTTGGAAAACACCAGTATGTCATCAAGGTACACAACAAGAAAATTACCCAGGTAATCTCTCAGGATTTCATTAATAAAATTCTGGAAGACAGCAGGGGCATTACACAACCCAAAGGGCATGACCAGGTATTCGAAATGACCCTCGGGTGTGTTGAACGCAGTTTTCCACTCATCCCCCTCTTTGATGCGGATAAGGTTATATGCCCCCCGTAGATCGAACTTAGAAAACCATTGGGCTCCCTGAACCTGATTAAAAAGATCCGGAATCAAAGGAAGTGGGTACTGATTCCTTACGGTGACCTTATTCAGGTTACGATAATCAATGCACGGCCTAAGACCACCATCCTTCTTCCCCACGAAGAAAAAGCCAGCACCTACAAGAGAAGTCGAGGGGCGAATGAAACCCTTGGCCAGGCATTCTTGGATATACACCCTCATAGCTTCACGTTCAGGACATGAAAGATTAAATATCCTACCCTTAGGAAGCTTGGCACCAGGCACCAAATCGATGGCGCAATCGTAATCTCTATGGGGGGGAAACACCTCGGAGGCCTCCTTAGAAAACACATCGGCGAAGTCCTGAACAAACTCAGGAAGCGTGTTTACCTCCTCCCGGGGAGAAATAGAGTTAACAGAAAGACATCACATAAGACATTCACTACCCCATTTGGTGAGATCCCCAGTATTCCAATCAAACGTGGGATTATGCAACTGCAACCAGGGAAGACCTAATACCAGATCAGACGATAATCCCTGCATCACCAGAACAGAGCACTGCTCCAAATGCATGGAGCCAACCAGGAGTTCAAAAACAGGAGTATGCTGAGTAAAATAACCATTAGCAAGGGGAGTTGAGTCAATACCTACTACAGGGATAGGATAAGGTAAATCAATAAAAGGCATCTTTAGAGACATAGCAAATTCCACAGACATGATATTAGCAGATGAGCCAGAATCCACTAAAGCACTGCCCGTGGCAGACCGGCCAGCAAACGAGACCTGAAAGGGAAGCAAAATTTTATTGCATTTCACATTAACGGGAAATACCTGTGCGCCCAAGTGACCTCCCCGATGATCACTTAGGCGCGGAAGTTTTCCGGCTTTTTATTCTTGCGCCTGGGACAGGTGTTCAGTAGATGCTTGTCGTCCCCACAGTAGAAGCAGAGACCATTCATTCTGCGAAACTCCCTACGTTGTCGAGGGGACATGGAGGCGCCGAGTTGCATAGGTACCTCCGAGTCCTCCGTGGAGGGGCGAGGAAACGGGACCTCGGGGGGGATCGCAGAAAAGTCAGAGGGGAGCACATTGAAGCGTTCAAGCTGACGTTCCCTGAGACGTCGGTCAAGTCGTACTGCTAGGGCCATAACCTGGTCAAGGGAGTCAGAAGAGGGGTAGCTAACCAGCAGATCCTTCAGGGCGTCAGATAATCCTAACCTAAACTGGCACCTTAGGGCCGGATCGTTCCACCGAGAAGCTACGCACCACTTTCTAAAATCAGAACAGTATTCCTCAACCGGTCTCCTACCCTGACGTAAGGTCACCAGCTGACTCTCGGCTAAAGCAGTCCTGTCAGTCTCGTCGTAAATGAGTCCGAGGGCAGAGAAAAAACGATCAACAGAGGAAAGTTCAGGGGCGTCAGGAGCCAAGGAGAAGGCCCACTCTTGGGGCCCTTCCTGGAGTCGGGATATGATGATACCCACCCGCTGGTTCTCGGAACCTGAGGAGTGGGGTTTTAGGCGGAAATACAGTCTGCAACTCTCCCGGAAGGAGAGAAACGTCTTACGGTCCCCTGAGAACCGGTCAGGTAACTTGAGGTCGGGTTCTAGAGGTGAGGTGAGGGGTACTACTAAGGCAGCGTCACCCTGGTTGACCCTCTGGGCCAGGGCCTGGACTTGTAGGGAGAGGCCCTGCATCTGCTGGGTAAGGGTCTCAAGGGGGTCCATGATAGCGTCAGCGCAGGAGAAATGGTAGACTAGGTAAGGGCTTGTAATTATGTAATGGCAGGAAGGAGGTGAAGGGAAAGTGAGCCCTAATCTACCCACCGCCCTGTCCCTGCCTACTTGCAACGACCCGCCCTAGGCGACGGGGTACAACTGGGCGGCGGTCCCTACGCTGTCTAAGTGCACGGGAGAACAAACAGGGAACACGCAAGGGAAGGGGCAGTAGCCCACGGAACGCCGCGAGGAAACGGAGCGGTGAATGAGTAGTCAAGACCAGGATGAAGTGGAGTATACCAAGGTGAGCACGGAGAAGGAGCAAGCCAGGGGCAAAGAGAAGCAGGTTAAGCGGAACTGCAGCAAGGCAGAAGCACGGCAGAAGCAGGCTGGAGCACGCAGCAGTGGGGCCAGGAATCCAGAAGAATTACAAGCACTGAGGAAGAGAACACGGCAGGTAATAAAGGACAGGGGGCGGAGCTAACTCCGACTGACCAGGCCGCGATAGGCTCTCCCACTCCTGAGCCTGCCACCCTGGTTGGTGGGAGATGGTGTCAGTCGAATAGGTCTGGCCTCAGGTGTGGATTGATTAATCCCAGGAGTATACCTAGACGTAGTACCTGGCAGATCCCTAACAAATACACTCTATACATTGTTAATGTGCTGAATGACTATTCTAGCTGCAAACGTCTGGTTTTTAATGCAATATCTACATAGGTGTATAGAGGCCCATTTCCAGCAATCATCACTCCAGTGTTCTAATGGTACATTGTGTTTGCTAACTGTGTTAGAAGGCTAATGGATGATTAGAAAACACTTGAAAACCCTTGTGCAATTATGTTAGCATCGCTGTAAACAGTTTTGCTGTTTAGAGGAGCTATAAAACTGACCTTCCTTTGAGCTAGTTGAGAATCTGGAGCATTACATTTGTGGGTTTGATTAAACTCTCAAATGGCTAGAAAAAGAGAGCTTTCATGTGAAACTCGACAGTCTATTCTTGTTCTTAGAAATGAAGGCTATTCCATGCGAGAAATTGCCAAGAAGCTGAAGATATCCTACAACGGTGTGTACTACTCCCTTCAGAGGACAGCACAAACAGGCTCTAACCAGAGTAGAAAGAGAAGTGGGAGGCCCCGCTGCACAACTGAGCAACAAGACAAGTACATTAGAGTCTCTAGTTTGAGAAATAGACGCCTCACAGCTCCTCAACTGGCAGCTTCATTAAATAGTACCCGCAAAACGCCATTGTCAACGTCTACAGTGAAGAGGCGACTCCGGGATGCTGGCCTTCAGGGCAGAGTGGCAAAGAAAAAGCCATATCTGAGACTGGCTAATAAAAGGAAAAGATTAATATGGGCAAAAGCACACAGACATTGGACAGAGGAAGATTGGAAAAAAGTGTTATGGACAGACGAATCGAAGTTTGAGGTGTTTGGATCACACAGAAGAACATTTGTGAGACGCAGAACAACTGAAAAGATGCTGGAAGAGTGCCTGACGCCATCTGTCAAGCATGGTGGAGGTAATGTGATGGTTTTGGTGTGCTTTGGTGCTGGTAAAGTGGGAGATTTGTACAAGGTAAAAGGGATTTTGAATAAGGAAGGCTATCACTCCATTTTGCAACGCCATGCCATACCCTGTGGACAGCGCTTGATTGGAGCCAATTTCATCCTACAACAGGACAATGACCCAAAGCACACCTCCAAATTATGCAAGAACTATTTTGGGAAGAAGCAGGCAGCTGGTATTCTATCTGTAATGGAGTGGCCAGCGCAGTCACCAGATCTCAACCCCATAGAGCTGTTGTGGGAGCAGCTTGACCGTATGGTACGCAAGAAGTGCCCATCAAGCCAATCCAACTTGAGGGAGGGGCTTCTGGAAGCATGGGGTGAAATTTCTCCCGATTACCTTAGCAAATTAACAGCTAGAATGCCAAAGGTCTGCAATGCTGTAATTGCTGCAAATGGAGCATTCTTTGACAAAAGCAAAGTTTGAAGGAGAAAATTATTATTTCAAATAAAAATCATTATTTCTAACCTTGTCAATGTCTTGACTATATTTTCTAGTCATTTTGCAACTCATTTGATAAATATAAGTGTGAGTTTTCATGGAAAACACAAAATTGTCTGGGTGACCCCAAACTTTTGAACGGTAGTGTATATATATATATAAAGATAACCTCATCTATATACCTGACCCACTCCCTCTCTGTTGGTACTTTCCTAGGAATCCAATTTTTAAAATTAGGTTGCTAACGTAAAAGAATGCTTTAGCTATATCTTAAGCAATTCATTTTGGAAGTATCTCCCAGAACAAACAAACTAGTGTCTTTATCTGACTGTATCTTATAAATTTTTTCCAGTGTTGTTATAACTTCCTCCCAGTACCTAAACATTTTAGGACAGTTCCATAGAGGATGGATCAGGTCACCTCTCTCCTCTCCCTTATACATTTGAGTCATAGCTCTGATCTTCTACAATACATTTTTTGTATCTCAATAACACAAAAAAATTGTGTTAAAGAGGCTCTGTCACCAGATTCTCAAATCCCTATCTCCTATTGCATGTGATCGGCGCTGCAATGTAGATAACAGTAACGTTTTTTTTTTTTAAAAAACGTTCATTTTTGGCCAAGTTATGAGCTATTTTATATATGCAAATGAGCTTTGAAATGGACAACTGGGCTTTTTTTTTCGTTATGTCCAACTGGGCGTGTATTGTGTTTTTAACTGGGCGTGTTTATGTGTATGACGCTGACCAATCAGTGACCAGTCAGTGTCATACACTCCTCTCCATTCATTTACAAGCAGCACAGCGTTCTTACTAGAACGATGTGCAGCCTCATACACCAGTGTCCTGATAATGAATACACATGACCTCCAGCCTGGACGTCATGTGTATTCAGAATCCTGACACTTCTGACTCTTTTCTCTGAGATTTCCAGCAAGGGAAACGAAATCTCGTTTACCTCCGTAATCTCGCGAGATTACGAGTGGCTTGCTGGAATCTCACAGAAAAGATTCAGAAGTGTCAGGATTCTGAATACACATGACGTCCAGGCTGGAGGTCATGTGTATTCATTATCAGGACACTTGTGTATGTGGCTGCACATCGCTCTAGTACAGGGGTGGGCAAACTTTTTGACTCGCGGGCCACAATGGGTTCTAAAATTTGACAGAGGGGCCGGGCCAGGAGCATTTGGAGGGAGTGTTTGGGCCGGATATACTAAAGCATTAAATGTAGTGTGTGCAAACCTCATAGCACAGTAAGAACACTACAACCCAATTTATTAACTGTCTTTCAAATGTGAAAAATAGCCCTTATCAGTTAATAAATTTGTCTCAAGGAATATGCAAGATATGGCATTTACATACTATTTCGCAGATACTGGGAGGAGGAAATGTAAATAGATTAAAATAACATACGCACTGTGATTTATCAAGAAAAAAGTTCTGTTGACTCTGTAAATTAGCTGCCAACCTCTGAGCAGTAGCCGCCCGTTCTTGTGTTGACTGCTTGCTAGCATAGTTTGCATGCTTCGTGGCAAAGTGACGGCTGATATTGTACTCTTTTGAAAACCGAAGGGCTTAATGGTGACGTGAAACGAAGTGAAAATGAAAGTGAAATAAAGAGAAATACGCGCCACATTAACCCCTTAATGACCGGGCCATTTTGCACGTTAATGACCAAGGATTATTTTTTGTTTTTCCACGGTCGCATTCCAAGAGTCGTAACTCTTTTTTTATTCCGTCGACATAGCCGTATAAGGGCTTGTTTTTTCCGGGACGAGTTGTATTTTGTAATTGTACCATTTTTAGATGCTTATAACATATTGATTAACTTTTATTAACTTTATTTTAGGAGAGAATTGAAAATAAGCAGCTATTCCAGCATTAATTTTCACGTTATAAATTTACGCCGTTTACTATGCAGCGTAAATAACATGTTACCTTTATTCTACGGGTCGGCACGATTACGAGGATACCAAATGTGTAAAGGTTTTATATGTTTTTTCTACGTTTGCACAATAAAAACCCTTTTAGAAAAAAATTACTTGTTTTTGCATCGCCGCGTTCCAAGAGGCGTAATTTTTTTATTTTTCCGTCGATGTGGCCGTACGTGGGATTGATTTTTGCGGGACAATGTGTAGTTTTCATTAGTACTATTTTGGGGTACATAGGACTTATAGATGAACTTTTATTTTATTTTTTATGGGGGGAATGGGAGAAAAGAGAGAATTTTGCCGTTGTTTTTTGCGTTTTCTTTGGACGCCGTTCATCCGGCGGTTTAATTAATGTGTTCATTTTATTGGTCAAGTTGTTACGATCGCGGGGATACCATATATGTGTATGTGTGATTTGTTTTGACCGTTTTATTAAATAAAACCACTTTTTGGGGCAAAAAAGTAGTTTTATTTGACTTTGACTGTAATTTTTTTTATTTTTTTTTTCACAAACTTTATTTAACGGTTTTACTTTTTTTTTTTTGTCCCACCAGGGGACTTCACTATGCGATGTGCCGATCGCATATATAATGCTTTGGTGTACTTCGTATACCAAAGCATTATTGCCTGTCAGTGTAAGGCCTCATTTACACGAGCGTATTATACGCGCGTGCGACGCGCGTGCTTTTCACGCGTGTCGTACGCACCTATAATAGTCTATGGGGCTGTTTAGACGATGCGTGAATTTTGCGCTGCGTGAGTGCGTTGCGTAAAACTCACGACATGTTCTATATTCTTGCGTTTTTCACGCAACACGCACCCATTGACTTCAATGGGTGCGTGAAAACAACGCATGCCACACGGACGGTCCTGCGTTGCATGCGCGAAAATCACGCAAGAGCTGTCAAACTCCTGAATGTAAACAGAAAAGCACCATAACTTGGCCAAAAATGAACGTTTTAAAAAAAACAAAAAACTTTACTGTTATCTACATTGCAGCGCCTATCACATGCAATACAAGATAGGGATTTGAGAATCTGGTGACAGTGCCTCTTTAATGAGTTACTTAATGTTATAACCCCTCTTATTCATATGTTTTTTATTATTGACAACCATTGTTTCTCTGAGATATTATGGCTCCCTGCTCCACTATTTGGTTCAACTATATCTGCTTCCTAAGGAGGCAGACTCAGTTTAAACCAGGACACACCACAGGCTGCCCGTAATCCAGGACTGTCCCGTTGGATCCGGGATGGATGGGAGGTATGAATATGGTACCAGAACTAAACCCATTAAATAAATATGCTACCAGTACCATTCTCAGTACATAAATACTGTACCAGAACTAAACTCAGTTTCTATAAGCACAGTTAATATATATGGTACCAGAACTAAGATGAATAGAAAGATGAATTATGAAGTTGAGGTAATCCCTGCTGTATAATGCTCATAGTTTGTATCATGTCAAACTAGCTCCCGGTATGCCCTGAACAATGGTAAGGATATGCCAGGAATTGTTTAACAAACAAGAATGGTACCACCTACTGTTTTATCTCGCTGCAGACCATACAGTGAATTCAATACTAATCCAACACAGTCAGAGGCAGAATAAGAAATGAAATTTAGTGATTTACAGGTGACATCTTCTCTGATTGCTTTTCATGGGGTTGTGTCATAGCAGGGAAGGGGAAGTATTGAGCGGGCTTCCTGGCTGAGCCCGCTTTATACAATGTTACAGCCGAAGCTTCACTGCAATGGTTGGGATGGGAGATAACTGTGATCTTAGCCGTTTAACCTCCTAAATGTCGTAGTAAATAGCGAATGCAGCAGCTAAACCGTTAGAAAGCGGTGGCAACCCCATCCGACAGCTCATCAGCACCTCCCGCGAGGCGATCGTGGGGTGCCGATGGTTGTAATGTAGGCCACCAAGTCTGGCATCCATCTGATATTTCTCCTCCAGAGGCAGGGCTTAATAAGGGCTGCTAAAAAAACACTAGTTCAAGTTGCTAGTTCAAGTCCCCTAGGGGGACTAATAAAAAAGTAAAAAATAAATAAAGGTTATTTTAAAAAAAATATTACATATATATTTCCAAAAATCAGGCAGCACTTCAGAGATGTAGCAAAAAATAGAGAAAGTGCTTTAATCCATCAGTCAAAAATTGCAACGTTTCAGCTCTTTTATATAGCCTTTTTCAAACTAGTGAATACATGTTTTAACAGCATATATATATATATATATATATATATATATATATATATATATATAGAGGGACTTCAATCAAGTAGGAAGTGCATACATCAAGTGATAATTAACCATATACAGTAAAAATATGGCATATAGCAAATACATAGCAATAAAATAGTGGTACAGATAATGCATATAGTCCTATAAAGTGTATATATACACAGGCTTCGATTTCTAAATAACATAGTGATAATAAGTGTATATTCGTGATTGTACACAATTAAATATAAACAACACCTGTGAGGGAATAAGGAGTTACATATGGAGACACTCACCATGATGATATCGGCCATAGGACTAGATATGTCCGGAGTGCATCACCCTAGTGCGCATGTCCGCACATGCGCTAATGTGAAAAATACATCTAAATCGCCATTTTGGATGTGGGCATACAGGAGCCGGCCGTCAATATCCCTAGATGCCGAATGGCATGGGAAAATATAAGAAGAAGGCAGGGGAATATGGTGCAAGCTGCATTTATAAAGTTTATAGTACCAAATCTCAGAGCACTCTCTAGAAAAAGGTCCACAGATCAGACCATAATATGCACCTTTCAACCCTCAACGTGACCCATATATATATATATATATATATATATATATATATATATATATATATACATACAGTGAAGGAAATAAGTATTTGATCCCTTGCTGATTTTGTAAGTTTGCCCACTGTCAAAGTCATGAACAGTCTAGAATTTTTAGGCTAGGTTAATTTTACCAGTGAGAGATAGATTATATATATAAAAAAAAAAAAAAACACATAGTCAAAATTATATATATTTATTTGCATTGTGCACAGATAAATAAGTATTTGATCCCTTTGGCAAGCAAGACTTAATACTTGGTGGCAAAACCCTTGTTGGCAAGCACAGCAGTCAGACTTTTTTTGTAATTGATGATGAGGTTTGCACACATGTTAGATGGAATTTTGGCCCACTCCTCTTTGCAGATCATCTGTAAATCATTAAGATTTCGAGACTGTCACTTGGCAACTCGGATCTTCAGCTCCCTCCATACGTTTTCGATGGGATTAAGGTCTGGAGACTGGCTAGGCCACTCCATGACCTTAATGTGCTTCTTTTTGAGCCACTCCTTTGTGGCCTTGGCTGTATGTTTCGGGTCATTGTCGTGCTGGAAGACCCAGCCACGAGCCATTTTTAATGTCCTGGTGGAGGGAAGGAGGTTGTCACTCAGGATTTGACGGTATATGGCTCCATCCATTCTCCCATTGATGCGGTGAAGTAGTCTTGTGCCCTTAGCAGAGAAACACCCCCAAAACATAATGTTTCCACCTCCATGCTTGACAGTGCAGTGAAGTAGTCCTGTGCCCTTAGCAGAGAAACACCCCCAAAACATAATGTTTCCATCTCCATGCTTGACAGTGGGGATGGTGTTCTTTGGGTGATAGGCAGCATTTCTCTTCCTCCAAACACAGCGAGTTGAGTTAATGCCAAAGAGCTCAATTTTAGTCTCATCTGACCACAGCACCTTCTCCGAATCACTCTCAGAATCATCCAGATGTTCATTTACAAACTTCAGACGGGCCTGTACATGTGCCTTCTTGAGCAGGGGGACCTTGCGGGCACTGCAGGATTTGAATCCATTACGGCGTAATGTGTTACCAATGGTTTTCTTGGTGACTGTGGTCCCAGCTGCCTTGAGATCATTAACAAGTTCCCCCCAGTGTAGTTTTCGGCTGAGCTCTCACCTTCCTCAGGATCAAGGATACCCCACGAGGTGAGATTTTGCATGGAGCCCCAGATCTATGTCGATTGACAGTCATTTTGTATGTCTTCCATTTTCTTACTATTGCACCAACAGTTGTCTCCTTCTCACGCAGCGTCTTAGTTATGGTTTTGTAGCCCATTCCAGCCTTGTGCAGGTCTATGATCTTGTCCCTGACATCCTTAGAAAGCTCTTTGGTTTTGCCCATGTTGTAGAGGTTAGAGTCAGACTGATTAATTGAGTCTGGACAGGAGTCTTTTATACAGGTGACCATTTAAGATAGCTGTCTTTAATGCAGGCACCAAGTTGATTTGGAGCGTGTAACTGGTCTGGAGGAGGCTGAACTCTTAATGGTTGGTAGGGGATCAAATACTTATTTCTCTGTGCACAATGCAAATAAATATATATAATTTTGACTATGTGATTTTCTTTTTTTTTTTTAATATAATCTATCTCTCACTGGTAAAATTAATCTAGCCTAAAAATTCTAGACTGTTCATGACTTTGACAGTGGGCAAACTTACAAAATCAGCAAGGGATCAAATACTTATTTCCTTCACTGTATATATATATATATATATATATATATATATATATACACATCATGTAGGAAGGTAACTTAATCTTTTAATATGTATATGTGCAACAAAAGTAATACTTCTTGAACCAATGTACATACATAGAGACCCACAGGAGCGCACCATAGACTCACCCGTCAATTAAGGAGGAGTCAAAAGTGCTCGGGTACGGAAAATGCACACTAGAAATATATATAATATGGATAAGTGCCTATAAACCACCCCACTCAATCCTGTATAGGGTATCTGTCTAAAGGCTATTAATGTAATAAAAGCTATTTAAAACTCACGGTTGCTTAGAAGAAATTTGGTTGCCACTCTACATTTGATATGGTCTTCAATGACCCAAGATCAACATAAAAAGGGGATATAAGGGACATTATGTCATCCTGCTTAATCCTTACTAATTCTACCCACATAATCCTCCATAGACACAATGGCTATAATATTTGGTGTTTACACCACTGACATATGCAAATAACAACATAATATATAAAAATATAATTTTTATTGAAAAAATAAAAAAACAGTCATTATCAACCGGTTACACTTCTGGTGAGTTCATCCATGTTTCTCAATGTCATGATCTGTAGGTAAACAAGAAAACAAAAATGTGAAAAATTAAAAATGGACAGACATTATAAAATCAGGACCCCACTCACGCTATCTTTAATGTAGCGTCCATGGCCACGGGCCGTCGGGTTTACTCACCTCCCGACGCCAGCAGCCATGAATCCGTGAGCGCTGGTCCCCATCTCCTTCCTAGGAGACGCCAGCGCTCACTTCCGCTCCGTTCTGCTGTGTCCCGTAGGGTGCGCCCGCACGCTCGTGCCCGGCCTTAAAGGGCCAGCGCGCACACAAAGGAAATCATCATCATCATCAAGAAAAAGAGAGCTTTCGTGTGAAACTCGACAGTCTATTCTTGTTCTTAGAAATTAAGGTTATTCCATGAGAGAAATTGCCAAGAAACGGAAGATTTCCTACAACGGTGTGTACTACTCCATTCAGAGGACAGCACAAACAGGCTCTAACCAGAGTAGAAAGAGAAGTGGGAGGCCCCGCTGCACAACTGAGCAACAAGACAAGTACATTAGAGTCTCTCGTTTGAGAAATAGACGCCTCACAGGTCATCAACTGGTAGCTTCATTAAATAGTACCCGCAAAACGCCAGTGTCAACGTCTACAGTGAAGAGGTCTGCAATGCTGTAATTGCTGCAAATGGAGCATTCTTTGACGAAAGCAAAGTTTGAAGGAGAAAATTATTATTTCAAATAAAAATCATTATTTCTAACCTTGTCAATGTCTTGACTATATTTTCTAGTCATTTTGCAACTCATTTGATAAATATAAGTGTGAGTTTTCATGGAAAACACAAAATTGCCTGGGTGACCCCAAACTTTTGAACGGTAGTGTAACCTCATCTATATACCTGACCCACTCCCTCTCTGTTGGTACTTTCCTAGGAATCCAATTTTTTAAATTAGGTTGCTAACGTAAAAGAATGCTTGAGAAAGGCCCCATGGAATAGGGCTGAAACGTTGCATGTGGTGAATAAATACACTTTTTTCACTATCAAGGTGTGCTGTCTCGTATTTTGAAAGGATTTACTATATATATATATATATATATATATATATATATATATATATATATATAAATAAATATATATATATATATATATATATATATATAAAATTGTAAAAAATATATTCTTACATATATAGAATTAGCAAGATGGGAAATGCTGCCATTCAAATGTAATGTTTGGACTGTTTGAGTCCATTAGATCAAGAACAGCTCAGGCTAATAGAGGGGGTCCCGAGCAGGGAACTCCCATCTATGATGTCCATATGCCCTAATACAGCATATAGACAGCTGTTATCTTTATAAGTCTACTCCTTAAGGCTGGATTCACACAGAGTTTTTTTGCAGGCGGAAATTCTGCCTCAAAATTCAGTTTGGAAGTTTGAGCCAGATTTTCCTCTCCCTGCACGTGTTTTTCGCGGTGTAAAACTGAGCGAAATACGCTTTCTCTGCCTCCCATTGATGTTAATGGGAGGTCAGAGGCGTAAACGCCCGAAGTTAGGGCTTGTCCCTTCTTTCTTCCACGAGACGGTTTTACCGCTCGCGGGAAAAAGACGCCTCCGCCTCCCATTGAAATCAATGGGAGGCATTTTCGGGCCGTTTTTGACGTTTTGCGGCACGGTTTCTGCGTCAAAAAACTCGTAAAAAAACTCAGTGTGAACCCAGCCTAAAGGCTTCACAGGGCGTAGATTAAGGGGTGCAGAGGTAGCAGTAGCAAGCAGGCCCTTGTGACCAGGGGCCCCTCTTCAACAAAGTAAGACACCAGTATTATAAATGGCATATGGTAGGAGGGGGTCCTGTTGCAAATTTTACATTGGGGTCCTAGAGCTTCAAGTTACGCTTCAGGGGGTGGAGAAAAGAACTATATATCTCCATCTATTATATGCACAGTGAATATCTACACACACTGGTCACACTCACACATGTAGTGCTAGTATTGTATATGTCACAATAATTAGTGTACATCAGTTCTCTAAATATAATTATATTTCGCTGCTTGCATTTCCTGGCTTTACAGTTCTATTTTAAACCGCATTGTGCATTATTACATGATACATTGGCATTTTCATTTTTTCCAGTTACAATGATTATGGTACATGGTTTGAAATGTTTAGACTATGTTCACACAGTGAGGATTTGACCTAGGCATAATCCGAAGCAGAAATCCGCAGATGAGACTCAGAGTTCTTTCACAGTTTTGCATGCGAATCTGCAAGTAGATTTTCTTTATTGAGGTACAGTCACATTTTGCATATTTTGGTGCAGAACTTTTCCATACACTTACTGCAGAAACATCCTCATTCAGCATAAGGCTGGGTTCCCACGTAGCGTAAACCCTGCGTAAATTCCTGCAATGGAATTGTGTGAGGAAATTCTGCAGCATTTACAGTAGCAGAGGCTCTCGTGCCTACGCTGCATAAAAAACCTGCAGCGCAAAAATTAATCAATTGAGCTGCGGTGGGGAATATAATTCTGCAGTATGTCAATTTATGCTGCGTTTTTGTTAATTTTCTGTTGCGTGTTTTCCCCAATGAATTCAATGGGGATGCAAAACCCACAACAGAAAGCCAAGTGTTGCAAATTTTGCGGTGTAATCGATTACACCGATTACATGACAGCGATTACGCCGTCAAAATCGCAACTCCGGGAAAAAAAATCATACTTACCTAGAACTAGAGATGAGCGAACTTATCAAAAGTTCGGTTCGGCTAGTTCGCCGAATTTCACAAAAAAGTTCGGTTCGGACCGAACTAGTTCTGACCGAACCTGTCACTTACGTGCGCCGAGCATGCTACTGTCCGGGGTGCTGATAGAGTTAATGGGCTGCACTAACTCTTTCAGCAACCTTCACAGTACATGCTCGGCGCGCGGAAAATACAATTTAAATGTAATAAAAAAATAAAAATTATACGTTCGTACTTACTTTCCTCCTGTCCGGCCTCCAGCGATGACGTTTCATCCCTTTCGCCGCTGCAGCCAATCACAGGCTGTAGTGGCTGTCACGCACGTCAGGATGACGCTTCATCCCACGTGACCGGCTCTGCAGCCA
This sequence comes from Rhinoderma darwinii, assembly GCF_050947455.1. Classification (NCBI taxonomy): domain Eukaryota; kingdom Metazoa; phylum Chordata; class Amphibia; order Anura; family Rhinodermatidae; genus Rhinoderma; species Rhinoderma darwinii. The sequence continues at coordinate 294,901,335 of NC_134689.1, read as the reverse complement.
ATCACAGGCTGCAGCGGCGACATGGATGAAACGTCATCGCTGGAGGCCGGACAGGAGGAAAGTAAGTATGAACGTATTATTATTTTTTTTTGGCATGTATGTATGTATGTTGGCATGTATGTATGTTGGCATGTATGTATGTATGTATGTATATCTGTGCATGTATGTTGGCATGTATGTATATATGTGCATGTTTGTATGTATATTTGCATGTATGTTTGCATGTGTGTATGTTTGCATGTATGTATTTTTGCATGTATGTTGTCATGTATGTATGTATGTATGTATGTTGTCATGTGTGTATGTATATTTGTATGTATGTTTGCATGAATGTATGTTTGCATGTATGTGTGTTTGCATGAATGTATGTTTGCATGTATGTATGTATGCATGTTTGTATGTATATTTGCATGTGTGTATATATATATATATGTATGTTGTCATGTATGTATGTATGTTGTCATGTATGTATATATGTGCATGTATGTTGGCATGTATGTATATATGTGCATGTGTGTATGTATGTATATTTGCATGTATATATTTGCATGTATGTATGTTGTCATGTATGTATGTATATATATATGTGCATGTATGTTTGCATGTATGTTGGCATGTATGTATACATGTGCATGTTTGTATGTATATTTGCATGTATATATGTTTGCATGTATGTATGTATGTTTGCATGTATATATGTTGTCATGTATGTTTGTATGTATGTTGTCATGTATGTATGTATATATGTGCATGTATGTATGTTTGCATTTTTTTATTTTTGCATGTATGTTTGCATGTATGTTTATATATATGTGCATGTATGTAATTATGTTTGCATGTATTTATGTTTGCATGTATATTTGTGCATGCTTGTATATATGTATGTATGTATCTTTGCATGTTTGTTTGTATGTATGTATGTTTTCATGTGTGTGTGTGTATGCATGTATGTATGATAGTTTGCATGTATATGTGTGTATGTTTGCATGTATGTATATTTGCATGTATATATGTGCATGCTTGTATGTATGTTTGTATATATGTATGTATGGCCATGTATGATACTGTCTGCTGGCGCCCTGTATCTAAGTCAACTTCGCGGCAGGCTTCTATACATGGTATAACAGTCAGTATCACACATTAAACTGAATCTAAGCCTACGACATGTTTTATTTCATTTTTATTTTATTTTTTACAGGTTTGGTGTTTGGACTACGTCGGTTTCGAGGACTACTTAGATTACGTTTTTTTTTCTACAATAAAATGGTTAATGAGGGTTGTGTTGGGGGTGCTTTATTTCAATAAAATATTTTATCTATGTCTTTGTCTTTTCTTTTCAAATTTTATTACTACCACTTTAGTAATGGCCGCTGTCTGAGTGACAACATCCATTACTAAGGCGAGGCTTAGTGTTAGCCGGTGACACAGCCCTGTGACAAGGGGAATTGTAACACCCATTTGTTAATGCTTGCCCAAATAGGTATTTGTTAAAAATAGTTATGGCGCGGCAGGGCAGCGGTGCGGAGGGGGGGGCCCAAGTTTGAGTAACAGACCAGGGCTTATGGTCTACTTAATCCGCCACTGATCTTAGGATCCATATTATGGCAGCAACACCTGGAATTCTGCAGGTGATTTAAGTTCAATTATTAGAACCGCGGAAGATCCAGGAGATGCTGTCATAATACGGACTCTTAAATGTGACCGTATTACAGCCGTGTGACCTTGTATCCATGCCATAAATTTGACATCTCACATGAAGCAGTTCTATATATTATTTACAGCATACATTTTTATTTAATAGTATGCAAATATATTCTTTTTTTTTTTTTAGAAACATTCATTCTGTGTATTGCTGGATCTATGGGAGCAGAAAACAGTTTCTTTTCTCTCCATTTTTCCTGGCAGCAACAGCAATTAACACAGTCTCATTTCTGCCTCCATAAATGATCAGCTTTTTCTGCTCCCTGCCGTTGGCATGTAAACGATCACTGGTCCTTCTGTCTGTGCACTATCCAACAATGTTAAATAATTGATACTACCAGCATGCTGTTGAAGAGATTTACAGTCTTGCCAGCAAGTCGAAAAGTTGGATTTAAATCATTGAGGCACTTAAAAGACATATATCAGACTACTACCTATTTCCCCCAATAATTCTACAAACGCCTTACAATGTGTAGAATTAACAATTAGAATTTTATATGTCCAGAAAACAATTAGGACCCCTTTGGGAACAAAGCATTGTGGGTACCTTGTCTCTGCAGGTAAACATTAAGCCAGGATCACACACATAGTTTTTGTGGCAGTTTTTGGCTCCGTTTTTTGAGCCAAACATAGAAGTGAACACAAAAGAAATGAGATGCATCAGTCTTTTCTTTATACCTTTACTTGCTTTTGGATCTACTTCTGACTTTGGCCCAAAAAGCTAAAGAACTGCCAAAAACTGCATCAAAAGTGTGTGTATGATCCTGGCCTTATGAAAAGTCACATTAGAGGGTGATATTGGATGGAATAAATGGTCCTCTGAAAAAATCACATAGATATTATCTGATATTTTCTAATATTATCTGATAACCTATGTGAGAATTATACTATTCATTTGAAAATAATATATAGAGGTATAATGCACGCAATATTTTATACAAAGTTTACCATTTCCTTAAAAGCTAGGTAAACAAAATATTTTATTCTCATAATTTTACTATATAATATACTTTTAAAAAAACATATATCCCGTAATAAAAATATTAAAGTTACTTAATTTGGTTGTCTCCCTACAACAAACCCTTTTTCAAATGAAGCTAACCGCCGTAAGTCTGGCTTTTTCTTCTAAATCCCCTTAGTAAACACCTGATACTGCATAGGAAAGTTGCAACCTGCCGCAGCCAAAATGTAGTATTGCATGCCACTCATTTAAATGAATGGCTGACCATGTAATGTATGGGCTGAGTCTGCCAAAGCTGAAGTTACTCTTTTTTAGCGGTTCTCCACTCTGGCTAATAAAGGGAAGTCCCTTGTTGTGGACCTCCAACTATGATGCCCATATGTTCTTAACATAAAATATGCTACTATTACTTTACTTTTTATTATGATATGTTATGCTACTTGTTTTTAGTCAGAGAAATATTCCAACTTTTTATTTATTCTTTTTCTTTAGACTTCCGATTTTCAGTTGATATGTCGGAAACAAGTCCCAAGTGATCATGTCTCATGTATTCAAAACTTAAATATCCTTCTACCTGAAACACTACACCAAATTAATTGCACTATAACATTGGTACTCAAATGGATTAATATATTTGATTAAAGGGGTTTTCTCATAAAGACATACCCTGTCCATAAGCCTTATTAGTTGCTAGGCCAACACTGCCCTCCACTTCTGAGTGTTAAGCTCGATTCCTAGGACGCAACCTGTGAGGGTTTGTGAATCACAACTAGCATTTATAGGGATTGCCTTCATATACTTCTTCATAGTTAGCTAATGTCACCTATAGTAGCAGTCACGTTGTAGCACAAAGCAGTTGAAATGCCAGTAACTAAACCAATTTTAAAGTTGTCTCATCTGGTCACCACTCTGTAGCCTACCAGTACATAGTAATTGACTATTTTGTCACCGCTCATCTAGATCTATTAGACCAGGGGTCGGGAACCTATGGCTCGCGAGCCAGATATGGCTCTTTTGATGGCCGTATCTGGCTCGCAGACAGGGCTCCTACCTGTCTATGGGAAGGATGCATGCACCGCGCTCCATCAGCCCGTGCACCGCGCTCCATCAGGCCGCGGTGCACGCTGATATTGGTAGTTCTTTGATGGCCTGATAAGCATTGGCGGCAGTGGTGAGCGGCAGGGAGCATGGACTACATTTCCCATAACTCCCTGCATAGCCGCGCCGTCTGCAAGCACGCACCTGCGTCCCCTAGTGAAGCGGCATCTGCCTCCTCCCTTGTGTCTCCCTTGGACGTTAACGGTAGGAAGTATTCTATTCGTCGTTGGTTAGCAACAGCATTAAAACGTTATTATGTTATAAAAAAAAGAGTTCGGAGATTTGTTGTTCTTTAAAATTAAATACAAGTCAATGTGTGCACTTTATGTACAGTGAGACTATTTAATAAAGTTCAATTATTTATTACGCTGGGTGTGCCTGCTTGTATGTACCACTTTAAGTAGTAAATGCTTTAGTTCCCTATGGGTCTGAGCCTCTCTTTTTTGTTCATTTTCTGTAAGACCAACACTTTTAAAAGGGCCACTGACAGATACAATTGCTCCAGCGGTCACTTAGTACACAAAGGAGTGTTCCTCTCTGCTGCACTAAGCCACCGCTGGACCTAAACAATAATTCGCTGTAAAATAATAAAATAGATAATTGACATAACTGACAATGCGTTGTGTGACATGTCCAACATTCCAGCTTCTTTCTTCTGCGAATGCCTCAAAGCTGGCATTCTCTCAACATCAGGTGGGAAGAATGCCAGCTTCCAGTCATGCGCAGGAAAAAGAAGAAGCCAGACTGCTGGACTGATGTCATGCATCGCAAGCTCACAATGTAAGTTATTTATTTAATTTTTTTACTGCTAATTACCATTGTTTCAGTCCAGTTGTGGCTTTATACAGCAGGGAGGAGCATTCCTTGCTGTACTAAGTGAACATTGGAGCGATTGATCTGTCAATGGCCCTTTAAACATATTGTACGGCTCTCGCGGAATTATATTTCAAAATATGTGGCGTTTACGGCTCTCTTAGCCAAAAAGGTTCCTGACCCCTGTATTAGACTGTACACGCAGAGTAAATATTAAAGTTCAGTGCTCTACCATCAAAAATAGTAGTATGACTTTCATAGAAAAGTAGCAGTGAAATTTTAAATTTGCTAAGTTGCTTCTCAGCAAACAGCGTTTATCAATGTTTCTTGGAAAAAATTAGCTACTTTGCCTCAATGCCGGTTGCTGTATTTGAAGAAAACCTCAAGAATCTCAATTATCAAGCATGGTGAAAGAAGGTTAACGGTTTTGAGATTTTTTGCAACCACAGGTTCTTGATAATTTGCACTTATTGGTTTTGTTGTTGATAAAAAAATCTATACATCCAAAGCATTTAAGAAAATCTTTAGAAGGTCCAGATCTTGACCCCACTAGTTTGTTATGTTTGAACCGCAGTTAACTGAAACAACATTAAACCTCATGCAAACAAGCCGTATTTCAGTTCAGTTTTGTACTGATCTATAGTAGGGCACTCGTAAAGGTGAAATGGATCTAAATGTACATCTTTATGCCCCCGATTTCATATGGAAGTATACGTAAAATCTGTTGACTCCGTATTGCCTCGAGGGGTGAAAATCTCTGATGTATAGCACCTAATGGAGAATGGGATAGTGGCACAGGAAGTTCACGTGGCTTTATTGTACGGACCTATAGAGGAATGTGTCTAGCCGTATAACTTTTTTCACACAGCTCTGAGGGTGAAAAAATATATTTTTGTTGTTTCAGCTAAAAGTCGTTTTATAGCGCACTAAATATGTGATCTACTTACTTTTTAACAAATGGTTTGCATTAGATATATTATTTGGATTGATAAGGAGTGGATAACTGTAAATTATTCCTGATCTGTTAAAGCGACCATCTGGTCTCAGAACAAAATTATAACTATCATTGTTTATATGGTGTAATAACATCTGATGTCCTCCAGCTGCCCCCCTCTGCTGTGAATCTGACGATTTAGGGTCCCCTCTGTGTTGGCTCAAAATGGCCACAGCACTTCTCAGGCTGAGTCTAAGAAACTCTCTCTGTTCACAGATTGGACAGAACTGCACAAGTGAGCAGCTCTGGCCAATCTGAGAACAGTGGGAGTGTCTCAGACTTGTAGTCTAAGAAGCGCTGCAGCCATTTTGGGACAGCACAGAGGGGACCCTAAAATGGCACATCCATGGCAGAGGGGGGCAACTGGAGGGCATCAGATATTATTACTCCATATACACCATCATATTTTAAATGTTGTCCTGGGACCAGACGGTCGCTTTAAGCCTAGAGCATGCACGTTCTTTTTATATCACTCTGTACAGGGTAACCTTTATTCAACAGGCTCAACACAAACCTGAATGACAGATCCTTTGAGATTTTCTTTTATGACGTTACATCAAAAGGTTATGGTGCGTGCACATATGTCACACTGCTTACATAGTCACAATCATTTTCATAACATTATCGTATTAGTCATTTGTTTCATTTCGCTAATTTAGCAATACCAACAGTGAATGAAGGACGCAATGAAGAGAATCATGTACAAGCAGAAAGTGTCAGAAAACAAGCAATAAAACAAGATCATCCCACCATACAATAACACTAGATAAGTAATGTTGAGGCACCCAGTGAGCCGGAGAATTAAAGTGTATTCTGACTTTGTAATCTCTAGCCTAGAAACACTGCACAATGAAGTTAAGAAGATCAATTGTCTTTCCATACATTTTATCCATTAAGCCAGAGATGCAGCTGGGAGAGCTTTTTCAGGAAAGATTTATGATAACGCTGCTATATTTATTACACTTGTAAATACAGCCTGGCTAATGGGGGAATAGCAGCACATAATGCTGTAAACATCCATCTAACTATTCCAATATATTTGAAATACCAGTAATTACATGCGGGTGGAACCATTATCACCGTTACAGAACAGTCCTAATAATGTTTGTAACTTCCTTCTATGCAAATGAGTTGCATCATTATTATAGAATAAATAGGCATCTGGCTTTATAAAACATGTTATGCTAATCATGTATTTTAGCAGATTCCATCAGCATTCCAAAATTATTCAGGAGCAAATTTAAAAAATTTGTATTTTGAAGTAGATGTGGAGTGGAAAATGGCACACATATGTGCAGTATAATTAAATGGACATGAACTTTCAAACAATTTATGATGATCTAATAGTATTCCTGATATAGATCAACTTTGTAATTTACCTACTGTTAAAATGTTGTTGTTTTATCCTAGCAAATTCTGTGTGAAGTTACTGCCACTGGGTCTCTCCCTTCCTGTAATCTGCTGTTCACCCCCTGTTGTCAAGCAATATTCGTCCCCGGTTACAGAGCAGAAATAATGGGCTGCCGAAGGTAGGGGTGTGTCTATTCACTGCCTGCCTATACAAGTCTATGGAAAGGGACGGGCAGGAGGAGGAAGCAGGAACACAGGCTGCTGGTAAGACTCCTATGTCACCCCTGTGCTGGATCCTTGTATCACTGCCTGAATGAACGATTAAAATACGATTTTTATTGTAGAAAACATTACTAAAATTAGGGCTAGATAGCCAATTGTACTATAAAGGCGTAAGCACGGTAGACTATACAGAGGAGGAACGGTTATGATACTGTTGTTAGCACAATGCTGCCAAACAACGATTCCCCCTATCTGTATTAAAATATAACACCTGGTTAATCCGTGCCACTAACACGTGTCCCTACGCGTTTCCGCACCGCTATTGGTCACAGTGCTTCATCAGGGGTCACACTGATGTGATTTCAACACATCTAAATTTGATTGTATGGCCGGGAGACACCTATTGCGTGTCTCATAACATTCACCCGTCTGGTCGAACACGAGCCGAGTGAAATGCCGGACGTATGTAGTACTGGCCCCTCCCTCCCCTGAGTGACGCGGCGGCCAGGCAGCCAACCCATGGCGAGCCACGCACATGACGCGGCCCGATCAGGGCCGCCCCCCGGGCGTTCGCTGTCACCACAGGGGGAGGACCAAAAGAGCGTCCCTAGTAACCAGGGATCACAAGGCGGCCATGTAACACAGACCTGAGATAAGTGGCCAAGGAGAGGACCCAAGACAGGAACACAGCGATCGCGAGCCAAATAAATGGCATACTCGATCGCCGCGTGTGCCATCCTATAAATGGGAGACACTGCGGTCCTGGAACCAATGAAAACGGCACACTCGATCGCCGTATGTGTCTTAGGGGAAACCAAGGGGAGGTTTTGCCCATTCACTAGGTATAATCGAGGGGGGACACACACACGGCGTCTTCTAGCGGTACAGGTCACCGCGAAAGGTCTCGCAAGGAGAGAGACGCAAGATAAGGGTAGATGTGCTGAAGTGACAGAGGGGCAATTAATGCAAATGGTGATAGTCTATACGGTGTAGCAGCAGGAATTCACCCAATCAGGAGTCACAGCGACCGATTCAGAGGAAGCAATTGAACGATATTTTTTCATTGAGACCCGCCGGTTTCATGGTATGCATGCGGAAAATCCATTGGGCCTCTTTTTGTAGGATCCTCTTGTCCCAATTGCTGCCCCTGGCAGATGGCCTAATGTGCTCGATCCCCTGAAACTTAATGACGTGGGTGTCACCACCATGGTGTTCCCAAACATGTCGGGCCACCGAAGTATCCATATTGCGACGGATGTCGCCTATATGGTCCCTTATTCGTCTCCTAAATTCTCTAATTGTCTTGCCGACATATTGCAGTCCGCAGACACACGAGATCAGGTAGACGATGCCCTTCGTTTTGCAATTTATAAATGATCGGTTTTCAAAGGTCCGACCAGTCGCATGGCTGTTGAAATTCTTGCCACACGAGATGGATTCGCAAGCTTTGCAGGACCCACATCTAAATGTGCCCTTGATGTTATGTGTGAGCCATGTTGTAGGGCGAATAGATAGCATGTGGCTATGAACTACACGATCCCTAATGTTCCTACCCCTCCTGTAGATGACAGATGGTCTGTCGCCTACAAGGTCCCCTACATCTGGGTCAGTCTTCAGAATCCCCCAATAGGTCTGTAGGATTCTAATGACTTCGTGATTAGATGAATCATACGTGCCTATAATTCACATTTGGTCATCAGTCGTGAGTTTTTTGGGATTTAGGAGTTCACTCCTATTACAATGGAATGCATTGCGATAGGCCGATCCAAGGACATCATGGGGATAACCCCTCCAGCGAAATCTATTCTGTAGGTCCGAGGCAGCTAATTTGAAGTCAGTCATGGTGGAGCAGTTCCTACGTGCCCTCAGGTATTGACCTTTGGGTATGCCTTTTCTCAGAGGTGCGGGATGCCAGCTCTCCCATCGAAGGAGACTGTTGGTTGCTGTCTCCTTCCTGAAGATATTGGTTTGTATGTATCCCTGTTCAGTTTTGTGTATATTGATATCCAAAAAGGTCATTTTGCTCTGATGGATAACAGACGTAAAAAAGAGCCCCATTTCGTTGACATTAAGGATGCTCACAAATTCGCTGAACTCCTCTTTAGTTCCAGACCACAAAATCATGATGTCATCAATAAATCTTAGCCAGAGGATGATCATAGATGTCCATCGATCCATATCCTCCCCAAACACAATCATCTTCTCCCACCAGCCCAGATATAAATTGGCATAGGAGGGTGCACAGGGGGTCCCCATTGCAACCCCCTTAGCTGGTGGAAGAATTTGAGATCGAACAGAAAGAAATTCTGCTCGAGAACAAAACGAAGGAGGCTAACCACAAACTCGTTGTGAGCCTGGAAATGTGTTCCCCTTTCCTTCAAAAAATCCTCTACAGCCCTACATCCCGTGGCATGGGGTATAGAGCTGTAGAGGGCCTCCACATCCAGTGATGCCAGATGTACACCAGGGTCACATTTGATGCCCTCTAGGTGTCTAAGTACATCCATCCTATCGCGAACGTACGATGGGAGGGCCAGTACGAATGGACTAAGAATCCGATCGATATAGAGACTAGCATTCTGAGTCAGGTTATCATCCCCAGAAACAATGGGGCGACCCTTAAGAGGAGATGTGCCTTTGTGTACCTTGGGCAGGCTGTAAAAGGTGGCATATTGTGGATGATCGGTCAAAATAAAGCGTTGTTCATTGGTGCTCACCAAATTGAGAGATCTGCCTTGATTTACCAATCTTTTTAGTTGGTTTGCAAAAATCGGCATAGGATCACTCAATAAAATTCTATAGCATGCTGTATCACTCAGAATGCGGTGGCACATGTCACTGTACTGATTGCGATCCATCACAACAATATTGCCACCTTTATCTGATGGTTTAATGACAATACTGTCATCCTGCTCAAGGGCCTGTAAGCCTGCCATCTCATCTCTAGAGGTATTAAATTTGATAGTATTAGAAGAATCAATTTTCCTGAGCTGGTCCACCACTACCTCCAGAAATACATCCATTGGGGTATTATCATTAATAGGGGCATTTCTGGTAGAAGGCTGCCTCAAATCTGTAAAGGGACCATCACCCACATTTCTCTGACCTTCTTCTAGTAATTGATTGAGTGTTCTGAAATGTGGCATGTCCTCCTCAGAGATCCCCAGTTCAAGGCATTCTCGCCTATCGTGGGTTTTGAAAAATTTCTTCCATTTCAATTTGCGCACGAATAGATTCAGATCCTTGACCCACATAAAGAGGTCGAATCTATTCGTGGGCACAAATGATAAACCTTTCTTCAGAATGCTAGTCTCCTCAGTCGTTAGGGTACGCGATGAGAGGTTAATTATCTGCAGGTCGTCCTCATGATTCCCAAACACTACATCTCTCTCATGTCTCGAGATGGGGTGGTTTCGTGATAAAAAACCATCCCTGTTTGGGACCTTGCCTCTACCTCTGCCCCTTTTTGTAATTACGGGTTGGGTTCTTCCCAGAGTTGTGACTTCCCCTAGCTCTCCTACTGGGATTTCTCGCAGTATCGGAATCTGATTGATCTTGTTCTGAGGAGGACTGTTCGGTCTCAATCTCAAATCCCCCCAAATTTTTGACACTGTAATCGAAGATTTTTCCTTCTTTAAAATCAGCTGTATCTCGGACATATTGGAAGTGCTTTCTCTCTTTTATATGTCCGGTAAATTTTTCAATACCCTGTTGGAGTGCTATCTCTTTTCTCTCATAGTCTGATTTGTTTGAAAATCTTCTAACTGATTCAATGCCCTCCTTCAATTCCGCTGTACTCCGTGCCAACAATATTTTTTCCTCCTCCAGTAAGATCCCCATGAACCTAAGGGACGAATCAATGGACTCCTCCCATTTACGGAGGAGATCTGGAGACCTGACCCGTGCAGCAGGAATGAGGGCAATACGTAGGCCCCTGGGTACTATCTTGTTTCTGAGATACGTGTCAAGCGTCTGAATCTCCCACCACGACCTAATATGGTCCTTATAAATCCTGGTAAGATGACTAAAAGAGGCACTGATGCTTAGATGTTGAGTCTGTGACACTAGTTCATTTTCAGAAAACACCTCCTGTGCGTCACTCATCCATTTAGCCACGTTTATCTCACCAGTGAGAAAGCCTGCCATCCCCACTGTAATTGTTAAATTGTAAATTAAAGAATTTTGACGTTAAGCAACGATTGTTGCATTGATATGTAACAGGTGTCCGTTCACTAGATGGGTTAAATTGTATCACTGCCTGAATGAACGATTAAAATACGATTTTTATTGTAGAAAACCTTACTAAAATTAGGGCTAGATAGCCAATTGTACAATAAAGGCGTAAGCACGGTAGACCATACAGAGGAGGAACGGTTATGATACTATTGTTAGCACAATGCTGCCAAACAACGATTCCCCCTATCTGTATTAAAATATAACACCTGGTCAATCCATGCCACTAACACGTGTCCCTACGCGTTTCCGCACCGCTATTGGTCACAGTGCTTCATCAGGGGTCACTGTGCTGGATCCTGCTGTATAATCTCCTCCATGCTGCTGCTGCATATATATATATATATATATATATATATATATATAACGAAAGAAGATTTGCAGCACTCCAATGTGAAGAAAATGGTGGTTTATTCAATCCCAATACAAAAGCGACGTTTCAATCCTACAATAGGATTTTACCTCCGTAATCTCACGAGATTTCGTTTCCCTTGCTAGAAATCTCAAAGAAAAGGGTCAGAAGTGTCAGGATTCTGAGTACACATGACGTCCAGGCTGGATTTCATGTGTATTCATTATCAGGACACTTGATTAACGTTAATCTTGTTTATGTGGCTGCACATCGCTGCTGTGTAAATAAATGGAGATGAGTGTATGATGCTGACTGGTCATTGATTAGTCAGCGTCATACACGTAAACACGCCCAGTTAAAAACACAATACACGCCCAGTTGGACATAACGAAAAAAAAACGCCCAGTTGTCCATTTCAAACCTCATTTGCATATATATATATAAAATAGCTCATAACTTGGCCAAAAATGAAAGTTTTTTAAAAAAAAAACCCCGTTACTGTTATCTACATTGCAGCGCCGATCACATGCAATAGGAGATAGGGATTTGAGAATCTGATGACAGAGCCTCTTTGCTGCTGGATTCTATTTTTGTATATATGAGATAGATATAGGAGAGCAGGATTCTCCTCTATGTGTGCAGCGTATAGAAGACATGATAGCAGTTAGGCAACAGCCACTAGCTTAGAGACAACTGAGAATTAGAGATACAGCCTGCAGAGAGAAAAACTGCTATAAAAAAAAAGCAGAATACAAATCATATGATGGGCATAAATAGTGTTATTCGTCATGTACACACATATGACCACTTATTCTGAAAAGTCACCTGAAAAGTTAATTACACTTTAAATTGCATCTGGCCATCAATTTTCTTTATCTTGTGGTAAAAAAACCAGAGTCACTATCAGGGCAGCACAATTGGGCCCGTGTAGTTTCTGAACATGGAGCTCTTAGGCCCTGTTCACACAGAGTTTTTTTGCAAGCAGAAAATTCTGGCTGGTAAAATCAGCTCTGTTTTTTTTGTAAGTGGTCTTTGCCCCAAATTTTGGCTCATTTTTTTGCCGCTTTTTTTTTACCTCTTTCTTCAACAAGCAAAGGAAAAAACCGCAAGCGTTTTTTGCCATAAAACACGTCAAAATGCATCACAAAACGACGCAGCTGTTCGCTGCGTTTTTTTCCATCTCCCATTGATTTCTATGGGTTTTTTGAGGCGGAAAACGCCTCAAGATAGGGCATATTGCTTGTTTTTCCTGCGAGCAGAAAAAAAACGTCTCTATCTTTCATTGAAATCAATGGGAGGCAATTTCTGCCGTTTTTTGTCGTGGTTTCCACGGCAAAAAATGTGGCAAAAAAACTCTGTGTGAACAGGGCCTTACATATCACATAATAAAATCTGTATGGGCCAGGTTAAATTCCTTCTTCAGACCTGGATTGCCTGCTCTGCTAGTCGCTACGATTTCATGTCGCATTGCAGAGGTGGGGTTGGTGCAGTCAAAACTTGAGTTTATTGTTTTAAAGCTTGCCGGGTGCGCAGTATGTTTTTTTTTTCTTGAAGGGGTACAATTCATATCATGTTAACCCTGCTTTACCGCATAGAGCCCTATTAAAACCAGTGGAGGAAGATGTGATATTTATGCAACCTGGGCCCCTTGGAGGGAGCTAGAATGATCTTTAGGGTTTATTCAGACAAACGTGTAAATAGTCCGTGTAACAGACGTTTTTTTAATGGCTGTCATACGGCTGCATGTGATTCTATGGGGCTTTTCACACGGCCGTGAGAAGGCCCCATAAAAAAATAGGACATGTCCTATGTTTGTCCGTTTTCACGGATCTCTCAATAGACTCAAGTCTATGAGAGATCCGTGAAAACAGGTGCAAATCGGCCGTGAAAGACGGCTGTTTTTCACAGCTGATTTCACACACGCTCATCTGAATAAGCCCTTAGGGCATGTTCAGACGTGGCGGAATTCTGCATACACTGTCCGCATCAATGCCGCACATAATCCGCGTTGCAGATTCCGTTGCAGATTTGGCTAAAATGTTAAGTAAAATGCTGCGGATTTGTCATTGCGGATTCAAGTTCGGATCACACCCTGCTCTCTTTCAAACATTCCATCCCAGTCTGGGTATAGACCTCAACACAAATAGGTCCAGCCAGAATGATGAAATATCCTGTTCCTGAAAGCAATCCGCAACGCAACACACATAACATCTGCGGATTTCATTGCGTAATTTTGAAACTCCATTGAAGTTAATGGAGAAATTCCGCAACAAGTCCGCATCAAGTCCGCAACAGACAGTGTATGCTGCGGACAGAAAATTCTGCACCGCAGCTTATGGTCTGCAGCGGAGTTTTCCGCAACGTCTGCACGAAGATAACTAAAAAGGTGTGGAAACAAATGGACAAACTGTCTGCTGCGGAATTCCACAGCAATTCTGCCACGTGTGAACGTGCCCTTATGCAGCATAAAAATAATGTCTGGATTTATGAACATGTTGACATCTCTACTGTACATTTGTTAGTCTTCCTCATAATATGGGGAATAGCATTTTAGCATTGCAGTACAAGGGCTATTAGATCCTTAGATAGCATTTGGGGTTCCTTGCCATTCCATGGAGCACCACATTATCTGATCTTTTGGTGGCTATGATGCACATATTTGTAAATATTGCTGTACGTCTTGTATATTGACCAATTGGAAAAAAAAAATATTTCTGGAGAATGATGGACCGGAAGTTATTGGAGCTCTCAGTGTATAATCCTTCTCAGACTAATAGACAGATTTTTTTCTTTTTCTTTTTTTGTTATTAGATTTGCATGAATTGTTGAAGGTTTTCTAATAAAAAAATAAATAAAAATGGAGAGTGCATAGTGGGATTGTACGATGTAGTAAAAAGGTATGATTAAACAAAATGTGCACACGCCTGACATATCTGCTGGATCATTTATTTGGGAGCTGCTCTTTATTGCAATGTTCTACATCCTTTAATTATGTTTTTTTAGTGGTTCCATTGTACAAATAATTTCAAGAATATAGTGCATATACCCCCCAAAAAGATTTTACCAATGGGAAAATTACGCTAAAGTGATACTTTTTATAAATTTGCCCTATAAAGTAGACATGTTGTAATGATGGGGTAGGGAGACAGACAGGTGAGCCCTAATATACCCGCCACTCAGTCCCTGCCTACTTGCAACGACCCGCCCTAGGCGACGGGGTACAACTGGGCGACGGTCCCTACACTCAATAGGTGCACGACAGACAAACAGACAAGGGTACAAAGAAGCCGGGGAAATGGGGAAGTTGCCCACGGAAACACCGTGAGCAACAAGCGAGGTGAACGAGCCGAGTCAAACCAGGAGATGAGCGAGGTACAAAACGCAGAGCAGAAGAGTGGTCAGTAAAGCCAAGGTCAATAACAAGCAGAGGGTCAGTAGTTTAAGAAACTACAGCAGGGCCAGGAAACCAGCAGAGAAGAATCACAAGCAAAGGAGGAACAGGAAAGGCAGGTATAAATAGACAGAGGGCGGGAGCTAGCTCCATCTGGCCAGGCTGTGATAGGCTCTCCCACTCCTAAGCCTGCCATCCTGAGTGGTGGAAGATGGAGTCAGTCTCACAGACATAGAAGCAGGTGCAGACTGATTACCTATGGGCGTTGACGCAGAAGCTGTGTCTGGCAGATCCTTTACACATGTATAGCTTTTAAAGATTAAGAATACATTTATAATAGAACGGTAATTAAAACTAGCTAATAAAAAGTCTGAAATAAATCAAGGCTATTATCATTCACAAGGAAAACAGAAGAAGTAGTACCAATCATAAATATTTTCCTTGCAAAGCAAGTCAAATGTTGTTGAAGAGATACTGATCCTGTATATCAATGTGTCGTAGTTGTAGATGTGTCCATGTTTCTTAGAAGCGTAGTTAAAGGCTCATGGGCCCAGGTGCAAAACTTCTTCTTGTGCCCTCCCCAACTTCTTCTTATGTCCGACGGACCACAGCTTCCAGCTGCATTGCTGAGTCTCCTAAGCGACCCATAGATGCAGCATTTGCAGCCAGGGGCATCACTAATGTCTTAAAACGTCAGGGGCAATAGCGCCAATACATATGTCCCCCCCAAAAAATGTGTGTGCATATATGTATATGTGTATATAGGAGACAGCATATCTATAGCACTATTACCCTATAGCTATGGATAGGATTAGATACATTGGCTCAACAGACAGTATCACACATTATAGGATTGGATACAGTGGCTCAACAGACCGTTTCACACATGATAGGATTAGATATAGGGCCCAGCTCACTGACATTTCGGCTCCAGTGCTGGACCCAGGAAAGGTAAGTATAAGAATTGCTTTGCTTTTTTATGTATTACTAAAAATGTTTTGGTGTTTTTTTACAGGTTCGAATGTTGGACTTCGGATTTGAGGACTACTTCGATGATGGAATTTTTTTATTCTCAATAAATGGTTAATGAGGGTTGTGTGTTTTTTTTTAAATTTCAATAAAATATTTTTTCTATGTCCTTGACAGCATTCATTACTAAGGCGGGGCTTAATGTTAGCTAGTGAAAAGGCTAACACTATCTCACATTATTACCCTGGTACCCACCGCCACCAGGGATACCGGGAATAGCCGGGTGTAATCCAGTACCTGACTATCTGTAGCAATTGTTGGGTACTGGGGTGGCCACAGGCTGGTATTATTATCCCAAAAACAGTGGTAATGTTCACCCTGGTAATGCTAGCCTGCTGCTGCTATGCTCTATCTGGCTGGTTATGAAAAATGGGGAACCCCACAATGTTTTTTCCAATTATTATTATTATTTTTTTTTTAAATGGCGTGTGGGCCCTCCCCCTATTTTCATAACCAGCCAGATACAACATAGCACCAGAGGACACAGGCAGTAGCAGGTAGCTGGATAATGGCTGGTAGCGGATAGCTGGATACAGGCCGATAACAGGGAGCTGGATACAGGCGATTTCAGGGAGCTGGATACAGGCGATAACAGGAAGCTGGATACAGGCTGATAACAGAGAGCTGGATACAGGCTGGTAGCGGATAGCTGAATACAGGCTGATAACAGAGAGGAATAGCGGACTGGAATCCGTACACAGGAACTTTTGCAGGATACAAACTAGGTTGTTCCAACGTTGCTCAGGCATGGTGTGTCCAGTGTAGCAGACTAATATACCTGGTGACTGATTTTAAACAAAAGAGAAGGAAAGGAGCATAGAAGCCATGTAATAAAAAAACAAACAGCTTTATTGATCACATAATTACATACACCAAAAATATTATTAAAAAAGGTACAAAAAGGACAAGACGACTCTATAATGTTCCAGCGTGAACATGAAAGGCAGACTCCCTATAACATATGGGAGAATGTATCATACAATCTAGAGAGTGAATGTGGGGTGTCGGTGGTGGGAATTATAATAAGCACCAATAGATCATACAGTATCGTTATACATGTAGTACATGAAGTAGAAGAAACTAAGATCAAGTGCTTATGGCAGGTAATAAGTCAAGGACTGATAAATCCAACATCCCCCTCACTTTCAAAACGTCTTACCCATATAGATGATTGTAGGAGAGTCTGGCAAGCATGCGGAGAATCCCAACGGGCGTTTCGCGGTGTGCTTCCTCAAGGGGTATATAGTGTCTAGTTACTGACAACCTTAAATAGGGTGAACCACAGGTGTACTGACTCAATTTGTTAGTCCGCGGAGATCGCGGCGCATGTCTCCTGCCGAAACCGGAAGTGAGGCATGCCCCACTTCCAGCCCCCAGCGCCATAGCACACATCCAAGACTCCCGACGTGTACAGGGATCCCGGACATGCACAGTGCGCTACGGGGGGCCGGAACGGGGCCGGCCACACACCAGCAACGCACAGCAAGACTGAGCACTTCATTGGACAACAAGAAAGAGGGGCGGAGAAAGTGAGTGTGTATGTCTCAAACGTCACTTACAGTCTAAGCCAAATGTCGATATCCAGAGTTTCCCATAACATTAAAATCAATCTAAAAACAATGCAATTGTGTAAGCATATAATGGTAAAAAATATTTATATGTGATAAAAGTGTGTTGTTTAAAGAAGATATATCAGTCAGCAATTTGTTTAGCTCCACATGGTAATAGTAGTGTGAACTATAATTACTTACAAAGCTAATATTACAGTGCTGTCCCTACATTTAAATACGAGGAAGAACTTGTCTCCAATAGAAAATCCGAAAAAATATTATAGTAACATATTAAATTACATAAAGAAAAAACGTGCACAATGTGTACACCATGTAAATGGTGATGAGAATATAAGATTGCTGTGGGGCATGGAGCAAATCTCAGCCCATGTCCAACAGCAAAAGCAAAATCAAAAAAGTGATTGAAAAGATTAATCATTTAAATGGGCAAAATAGACATAATTAAAGGCTATTAACCCATAAGGACACATATTGGAATATAGATGCATAGATAGCATTCACTTCTTCTCCATCCATGTTTCAGAAAAAATCCAAATCAGGGTTGCAAATTCCTATCGAGAAAGGCTGACAGGAAAGGTAGTACATCAAATACCTATATGACATAATAAAAGACACAGCTACATCGACTTACCTGCAAACGCCGATGCTGCTGCAGAATCATCTGTAGCCTCTGGTGCCGACACGATGCAGGACCTGTGAGTGACGACACAGCGTGATCTCTGGAGAACACGGCTGTGTCTGCACTGCCAGAAGCTGGGCGTTCTGAAGAGAAGTGGATGATACTTCTCATCAGAACGCCCAGCTAGTAAAAGTAGTAAACACGCCCCGATGTACGCACATAATACACGCCCAGTTGTACTTTTACTTTTCAACACGCCCAGTTGTACTTTTGCAAGCCTAATTTGCATAAATACGAAAATGGTCATAACTTGGCCAAAAATGCTCGTTTTTTAAAAATAAAAACGTTACTGTAATCTACATTGCAGCGCCTATCTGCTGCAATAGCAGATAGGGGCTGCAAAATCTGGTGACAGAGCCTCTTTAAACAACACACTTTTATCACATATAAATATTTTTTACCATTATATGCTTACACAATTGCATTGTTTTTAGATTGATTTTAATGTTATGGGAAACTCTGGATATCGACATTTGGCTTAGACTGTAAGTGACGTTTGAGACATACACACTCACCTTCTCCTCCCCTCTTTCTTGTTGTCCAATGAGGTGCTCAGTCTTGCTGTGCGCTGCCAGTGTGTGGCCGGCCCCATTCCGGCCCCCCGTAGCGCACTGCGCATGTCCGGGATCCCTGTACGCGTCGGGAGTCTTTGATGTGCGCTATGGCGCTGGGGGCTGGAAGTGGGGCATGCCTCACTTCCGGTTTCGGCACCGCGATCGCCTCGGACTAACAAATTGAGTCAGTACACATGTGGTTCACCCTATTTAAGGTTGTTAGTAACTAGACACTATATACCCCTTGAGGAAGCACACCGCGAAACGCGCGTTGGGATTCTCTGCATGCTTGCCAGACTCTCCTACAATCATCTATATGGGTAAGACGTTTTGAAAGTGAGGGGGATGGTGGATTTATCAGTCCTTGACTGATTATTACCTGCCATAAGCACTTGATCTTAGTTTCTTCTACTTCATGTACTACATGTATAACGATACTGTATGATCTATTGGTGCTTATTATAATTCCCACCACCGACACCCCACATTCACTCTCTAGATTGTATGATACATTCTCCCATATGTTATAGGGAGTCTGCCTTTCATGTTCACACTGGAACATTATAGTCGTCTTGTCCTTTTTGTACCTTTTTAATAATATTTTTGGTGTATGTAATTATGTGATCAATAAAGCTGTTAGTTTTTTTATTACATGGCTTCTATGCTCCTTTCCTTCTCTTTTGTTTAAATGCATACATAGGAGTTGCCTTTTCTGTGTTACTAAGGGAGTATGCTTTACCTCAACAGCATCTAGTCCTTTATTTGAATTGCAATGGGAGTTTTTTTGCATATATTATACCTGGTGACTGACAGGGAAAGGTTGGGGAAGGATTTGGGTCTGCGCCCTAGTCCTATAAGTTGCAGGAAATAAGCATGTGCCTGCCCTATGGGCAGACCCAGCAACACCAGCAGCAGAAGGAATCACACATGCAAAGACGGCCTTAGGATACATAGCGCCCGTGCAAAATTTAGTTTTGGCGCTTCACCCCATCATAAAAAAATGGCCAATTAAAAAGTGTAATGAGCTATTTAGTGCTCCACACAGTATAATGCCATTTATAGTGTCCCCACACCGTATAATGCCCCTTATGTGCTCACACAAAGTATATTGCCCCACACAGTATAATGCCCCTTTAGTGGCAGCCACACAGTATAATGCCTTCCTAGTGCCCCCCCATAAAGTATCATGCCCCCATAGTTGCCCCCATACAGTATAATAATAATAACAATAATAATAATAATAATAATAATAGTATTTAATAGTATAACATATTATAACCCCTTCAAGGACACAGTATATTGTCATCTAAGTGTGCCCACACAGTATAATGCTCCCTAAGTGCCACACACAGTATATTGCCCCCTGTTGTGCCCCTACACAGTATAATGTCCTCTTAGTGCACCCCACACAGCCAAATGCCCCCTTAGTGGCCCCCCACAGTATAATGTTCCCCCTCCCCTGGGTGCCACACACAGCCCCGTTAAAGGATCTGCCAGACACAGCTTCTGTGTCGACGCCCGTGGTTAATCAGTCTGCACTGCTCCTAGGTCTGTTAGAGTGACTCGATCTGCTACCAATCAGGCTGGCAGGCAGAGGAGTGGGAGAACCTATCACAGCCTGGTCAGACAGTTCTAGCTCCCGCCCTCGGTCTATGTATACCTTAATTTGCTTCTTGTCTTGTGTGTGATTCTCTCTTGTTTACTGGCTTTGCTGTTCCAGCTATTACTATTGACCTCAGCTTCATTTTGACCCTGGCTTTACTGACTACGCTCCTGCTCTGCGTTTGGTACCTCGTACACTCCTGGTTTGACTCGGCTCGTTCACTACTCTTGTTTCTCACGGTGTTGCCGTGGGCAACTGCCCCATTTCCCTTAGCTTCTGTGTACCCTTGTCTGTTTGTCTCTCGTGCACGTATTGAGCGTAGGGACCGTCCCCTAGTTGTACGCTGTTGCCTAGGACGGGTCGTGCAAGTAGGCAGGGACTGAGTGGCGGGTAGATTAGGGCTCACCTGTCTGTCTCCTTACCCCATCATTACATAATCACAGGCCCATATACCTTTTCTACCCTGGTTCCTACTACTATGGACTCCCTTGAGACCCTGGCTCAGCAAATGCAGGGTCTTTCCCTACAGGTCCAAGCCCTGGCTCAGAGGTGCGACCAGCGTGATGCTAACCAGCTAGTGCCCTCCACCTCACCTCTTGAGCCCCACCTCAAGTTGCCTGACCGGTTCTCAGGGGACCGGAATACTTTTTTCTCCTTTCGGGAGAGTTGGAGACTCTATTTCCGTCTAAGGCCCCACTCCTCAGGTTCTGATAGCCAGCGAGTTGGTATAATTTTCTCCCGGTTCTAGGACGGCCCCCGAGAATGGGCCTTCTCATTGGTTCCTGATGCCCCTGAACTTTCCTCTGTTGATCCTTTTTTTTCCGCTGGTGACCTTACGTCAGGGTAAGAGACCCATTGAAGAGTACTGTTATGACTTTAGGAAGTGATGTGTAGCTTCTTGCTAGAATGACCCTGCCTTGAGGTGCCAGTTTAGATTGGGTCTGTTGAACGCCCTGAAAGACCTGTTAGTTAGCTATCCCTCTTCTGACTCTCTAGATCAGGTTTTTGCTTTAGCGGTACGTCTTGACTGACGTCTCAGGGAACGACGACTTGAACGTTTTTGTGCCTTCTCCTCTGGCTCCCCCATGATGGCTCCCGAGCTTCCGTTGCTTCGTTCTTCCACGGAAAACTCGGATGAACCAATGCAACTCGAGGCCTCCGTGTCTCCCCAACAACGTAGAGAGCTCCGCAGGAAGAATGGGTGATCGGTGATAAAATCCATGGAGATATGGGTCCAAGGTCTCTAGGGAATGGGCAAAGAACATAGTAAGCCCGCTGGTCGGGACCAGGGAGTCTTGGACCTAGCACAAATTTCACAAGCCGCGACGTAGGCCTTAACGTCTTTAGGCAACGCAGGCCACCAATAGTTTCTAGCAATGAGGTGCTTAGTACCCAGGATGCCAGGATGGCCAGATAGCACAGTCATGATTTTCCCTGAGTACCCTTAGCCGGAATTGCAGGGGAACAAACAGCTTGTTCTCAGGAAGGTTCCCGGGAGCTGAACCTTGATCAGCCGCAATTTCAGAGACTAAGTCAGAATCAACAGAGGAAATGATTATACCTGGAGGCAAAACACATGCAGGATCTTCCTCCGAAGGAGGGCTGGCCATGAAGCTACGTGACAGTGAATCCGCCTTAATATATTTAGACCCAGCCCTATAGGTGACCAAAAAGTTGAATCTAGTAAAATACTAACTCCCATCGAGCTTGTCTCGGGTTTAGCCTCCGGGCAGATTCTAAGAAAACCAGATTCTTGTGGTCGGTAAGGACCGTTACCTGGTGCCTAGCCCCCTCCAGGAAGTGGCACCACTCTTCAAATGCCCATTTAATGGCTAAGAGTTCGCGGTTGCCAATATCATAGTTACTCTGGGCGAGAACTTCCTAGAGAAGTAGGCACAGGGACGGAGATGGGTGAGGGACCTGGTACCCTGGGACAAGACAGCACCCACTACCACCTCGGAGGCGTCAACCTCCACGATGAATCGCTCCATTTGGTTAGGCTGAATCAGCACAAGGGCCGAGATTAAGCACTTCGTAAGGACCTCAAAAGCATGGACCGCCTCTGGAGGCCAGTGGAGGAGGTCAGCACCTTTGTGAGTAAGATCCTTAAAGGGAATGTGTTGCCAGAAAAACATGTTTTTTTTTTTTAAATTAAACATTTAGTGTGTGGGTGATTAAACATTGTTCAAATTTTTTTTATTTTTTTCACGAGTCAGGAAATATTATAAATTAATTCTAATTTATAATACTACCCATTTTTGGTCACTAGATGGAGCTATTCCCAAAATTGCAGCATTGCAACATTGGGTTAAAAGCCCTCGCTCTAGTGAGCTCTCAGCATCCCCCCCTCCTTTATCCTGGCTAGTGCCGGGATAAACGAGGGGTTTGAACGGTGTAACCTCCTACATTGTGTGTCGCCATTTTTTGAGCTAACACACAGTGTAGTAGGTTTACATACAGTAGTAAACACACACAAACACGAACATACATTGAAATCTCTTACCTGCTCCTGCCGCCGCGGCTCCCTCCGGCCCGTCCGCTCCGTTTGCTGCCGCTGGTCCAAGTGCACAAATCCGGAAGCCGCGACCGGAAGTAGTAATATTACTGTCCGGCCGCGACTTCCGGTCCACAGGAAAATGGCGCCGGACGGCGCCAATTTCGAATTGGACTGTGTGGGAGCGGCGCATGCGCAGTTCCCACACAGACGCCGTACACGGAAGTCAATGGGACGGGAGCCGTTCGCAGTCCCTATGGGACTGTGGCTGCCGTATTCCATGTCTGTATGTGTCGTTAATCGACACAGACAGAAATGGAACAAAAAATGGCAGCCCCCATAGGGAAGAAAAAGTGTAAAAATAAGAAAAAGTAAAACACAAACACACAAATGAATATAAACGTTTTTAATAAAGCACTAACATCTTTAACATATAAAAAAATAATTTGTGATGACACTGTTCCTTTAAGAGGCTTAGCGATGACCGAGAAGTTAGCTATAAATCTCCAGTATTAATTAGCAAACCCCAGGAAGCACTGTAACGCCTTCAGGGAGGCAGGTTGGACCCATTCAGCCACAGCCTGAACCTTGGCAGGGTCCATGCGGAATTCATGAGGAGTGAGGATTTGACCCAAAAATGGTATCTCCTGCACCCCAAACACACATTTTTCGGTTTTAGCACAGTTTGTTTTCCCGAAGGGCCTGGAGCACCTTCCTGACATGCTCAATGTGGGAGGACCAGTCCTTGGAAAACACAAGTATGTTATCAAGGTACACTACAATAAATACCCCCAGGTAGTCTCTTAAAATCTCATTTATGAAATTCTGGAAGACCGCGGGAGCATTACACAACCCAAAGGGCATGACGAGGTTTTCGAAACGCAGTCTTCCACTCATCCCCCTCTTTGATGCGGATAAGGTTATAAGCCCCCCGTAGATCAAACTTAGAGAACCATTGGGCCCCCTGAACCTGATTAAAGAGATCAGGAATCAAAGGAAGGGGATACTGGTTCT
This sequence comes from Rhinoderma darwinii, assembly GCF_050947455.1. Classification (NCBI taxonomy): domain Eukaryota; kingdom Metazoa; phylum Chordata; class Amphibia; order Anura; family Rhinodermatidae; genus Rhinoderma; species Rhinoderma darwinii. The sequence continues at coordinate 294,877,276 of NC_134689.1, read as the reverse complement.
TTACAGTGACCTTATTCAAGTTTCGGTAGTCAATGCACGGCCTAAGACCACCATCCTTCTTCCCTACGAAGAAGAAGCCAGCACTTACCGGAGAAGTAGAGGGGCGAATGTAACCCTTGGCCAGGCATTCCTGGATATACTCTCTCATGGCTTCACATTCGGGACAAGAGAGATTAAATATCCTACCCTTAGGGAGCTTAGCTCCTGGTACCAAATCGATTGACAATCGTACTCTCTATGAGGAGGTAACACTTCGGAGGCCTTTTTAGAAAAAACATCAGCGAAGTCCTGAATAAACTCAGGTAGAGTGTTCACCTCCTCAGGGAGAGAGATAAAATTAGCAGAAAAACATGACGTCATGCATTCATTACCCCATTTGGTAAGATCCCCAGTATTCCAGTTAAACGTGAGATTATGCATCTGCAGCCAGGGTAGGCCTAAAACCAAATCGGACGATAACACCTGCATCACCAGTACAGAGCACTGCTCCAAATGCATGGAGCCAACAAGGAGTTAAAAAACAGGGGTATGCTGTGTAAAATAACCATCAGCAAGAGGAGTGGAGTCGATACCCACTACCGGGACAGGTTTAGGCAAGTCAATCAATGGCATAGCTAGAGACATAGCAAATTCCACAGACATAATATTAGCAGAAGACCCTGAATCCACGAAGGCACTGCCGGTGGCAGACCTACCCTCAAAAGAGTCCTGAAAGGGAAGCAAGATCTTATTAGGTTTCATATATACGGAAATACCTGTGCGCCAAAATGACCTCCCCGATGGTCACTTAGGCGCGGAAGTTCTTCCGGCTGCTTATTCTTACGCCTAGGACAGTTGTTCACTTGATGCTTGTCATCCCCACAGTAGAAGCAGAGACCATTCTTCCTGCGGAACTCTCTACGTTGTTGGGGAGAGACGGAGGCCCCGAGTTGCATAGGTTCATCCGAGTTTTCCGTGGAAGAATGAAGCAATGGAACCTCGGGAGCCATCATGGGGGGTCAGAGGGGAAGGCACAAAAACGTTCCAGTCGTCGTTCCCAGAGACGTCGGTCAAGACGTACCGCTAAAGCCATAACCTGATCTAGAGAGTCAGAAGAGGGATAGCTAACTAACAGGTCTTTCAGGGCGTTCGACAGACCCAATCTAAACTGGCACCTCAAGGCAGGGTCATTCCACCGAGAAGCTACACACCACTTCCTAAAGTCAGAACAGTACTCCTCAACGGGTCTCTTACCCTGACGTAAGGTCACCAGCTGACTCTCGGCAAAGGCAGTCTTGTCAGTCTCGAGAGCAGAAAAAAAAGATCAACAGAGGAAAGTTCAGGGGCGTCAGGAGCCAAGGAGAAGGCCCATTCTTGGGGCCCGTCCTGGAGCCGGGATATAATTATACCCACTCGCTGGCTCTCAGAACCTGAGGAGTGGGGCTTTAAACGGAAATAGAGCCTACAACTTTCACGAAAGGAGAAAAAAGTCTTCCGGTCCCCTGAGAACCGGTCAGGCAACTTGAGGTGGGGTTCAAGAGGTGAGGTGGGGGGCACTACCAGGGTAGCATCATGCTTGTTGCCCTTCTGAGCCAGGGCTTGGACCTGTAGGGAGAGGCCCTGCATTTGCTGAGCCAGGGTCTCAAGGGGGTCCATAGTTGTGTCAGGGACCAGGGTAGAAAAGGTATATGGGCCTGTGATTATGTAATGACGGGGTAGGGAGACAGACAGGTGAGCCCTAATCTACCCGCCACTCAGTCCCTGCCTACTTGCAACGGCCCGTCCTAGGCGACGGCGTACAACTTGGCGACGGTCCCTACGCTCAATAAGTGCACGACAGACAAACAGACAAGGGTACACAGAAGCTAAGGGAAATGGGGCAGTTGCCCACAGCAACACAGTGAGCAACAAGAGTAGTGAACGAGCCGAGTCAAACCAGGAGTGCACGAGGTACAAATCGCAGAGCAGGAGTGTAGTCAGTAAAGCCAGGGTCAAAAATGAAGCAAGGTCAATAATCATAGCAGGAGCAGCAGAGCCAGGAAACAGAAAAGAATCACAGGCAAAGGAGGAGCAGGAAATGCAGGTATAAATAGACAGAGGGCGGGAGCTAGCTCCGTCTGGCCAGCCTGTGATAGGCTCTCCCACTCCTCAGCCTCCCAGCCTGACTGGTAGAAGATCGTGTCACTCTCTCAGACTTAGGAGCAGGTGCAGACTGATTACCCACGGGCGTCGACACAGAAGCTGTGTCTGGCAGATCCTTTACAATAACTGGGTCAGTAACTCGTCAGGGGTCTCCCCCCTTTTTCTGTAATTTTGGGTTTAATCCACGGTTCTCCTCCGTTTCACCTGGTGGTTCCAACAATCCCGAGGTATATGTCGTTCATCGGGATCTGTGCACAGTCTGGGCCCAGGTTCAAAAGAACCTAGAGGCATCCCAGAGCATACAAAAGACTCAGGCAGATAGAAGACGTTCTGCTAACCTTTTGTTTGTGGTCGGTGATCTGGTGTGGCTGTCTTCAAAAAATTTGCGCCTTAAGTTTCCGTCCCAAAAATTTGCTCTCCGGTTTATAGGGCCGTACAAGGTCATTGAGGTCCTTAACCCTGTCTCCTTCCGGCTGGAGTTACCCCCGTCTTTTCAAATACACAACGTGTTTCATGCCTCCCTCCTGAAACGCTGCTCCCCGTCCTCGGTTACCTCGAGGAAACCTCCAGTCCCTGTCCTCACCCCTGAAGGGGTAGATTTCCAGGGGGCCAAGATTGTGGACAGCAAGATGATCCAAGGTTCCCTCCAGTACCTGGTCCATTGGAGAGGTTACGGGCCTGAGGAGAAGACTTGGGTACCTGCCCGGGATGTTCACGCTGGGGTATTGCTCAGGAGGTTACATCTTCGGTTACCCAATAAGCTAGGTCCACCTAGGAAGGGTCCAGTGGCCCCTCATAAAAGGGGTGGTACTGTAAAGGATCTGCCAGACATAGCTTCTGTGTCGACGCCCGTGGTTAATAAGTCTGCATCTGCTCCTAGGTCTGTTAGAGTGACTCGATCTGCTACCACTCAGGCTGGTAGGCTGAGGAGTGGGAGAACCTATCACAGCCTGGCCAGACGGTTCTAGCTCCCGCCCTCGGTCTATGTATACCTTCATTTGCTTCTTGTCTTTGCCTGTGATTCTCTCTTGTTTCTTGGCTCTGCTGTTCCAGCTATTACTATTGACCTCTGCTTCATTTTGACCCTGGTTTTACTGACTACGCTCCTGCTCTGCGTTTGGTACCTCATACACTCCTGGTTTGACTTGGCTCGTTCACTACTCTGGTTGCTCATGGTGTTGCTGTGGGCAACTGCCCCATTTCCCTTAGCCTCTGTGTACCCTTGTCTGTTTGTCTCTCTTGCACGTATTGAGCGTAGGGACCGTCGCCCAGTTGTACGCCGTCGCCTAGGACGGGTCCTGCAAGTAGGCTCACCTGTCTGTCTCCTTACCCCGTCATTACAGCCCCCTCATGTAGATAGTGCCCACTGTCGATTGTGCAATACAGCCCCCCTGTAGTGCCATACAGCCCCCATCTCCCCTTGTAGATAGTCCAATACAGCCGCCCACCTCCCCCTTGTAGACAGTGTCGTACAGCCCCCCACCTCCCCTTTGTAGAAAGTGCCACACAGCCCCCCACATTCCCCTTTGTAGACAGTGACATACAACCCCCCAACCACATTGTAGGCTTAGATACAGGGCCCCAGCGGACAGTATTCTAATACTTACCCACCTCGCTCCTGAGCAGGGTTCTCTTCTGGTCTGGGCACAGTGCGGGTCCTGATGCCCTTCAAAGGCTTTAGGACCTGTACTGTGCGCAGACCCAATTCAGGAGTGAGGTCGGTAAGTATACTCTCAGGGGCAAACGCAGGATTTTAAAGGGGGGTTTTCCAAACACATACTTTTCAAACCAAGTTATTTTTGTCACACTCCCCCTACCCTCTGTTTTTTACACTATGAGTATTGGTCTGCATGTATCCACCAGCCAAGCCCTTTAAATTACAAGTTCTAATGAAAAAAGGGCTAGGCGATATGTGATGACTGCTACTGGTAGCATAAAAACCAGCGTCGATAGTGCCACACTCAGTGCCCCTATTAGATGGTGCCCCTCACTGTCCCTGTAGATAGTGCCACACACAGCCCATTTACATAGTGCCACAGTGCCCCCAGTAGATTAAGCCACACACTGTTTCCTGTAGATATTGCCACACACAGCCCCCCTTTAAATAGTCCACACGGCTTGTAGATAGTGCCACACACACCCTTTTTAGATGGTGCCACAGTGCCCTTTGTAGATAATGCCACAGTGCTCTCTGTAGGTAGTGCCACACAGCCCCCTGTAGATAGTGGCACACAGCCCCCTGTATAGTGGCACACAGCCCACTGTAGATAGTGCCACACACCTTCTTGTAGATAGTGCCACACACCCCCTTTATAGATAGTGCCACACTTCCCCCCTGTAGATAAATTAAAAACTTATACTCACCTAGCCCCGTTTCCATGATGAATGAAGCTCCACAGCCTCCTCAGTCTTGCAGCCTATGAGGTGCCGAGATGGGATCCGTGCGTAGGCTGGCGCAATCCAGTGACATCATCGCACCAGCATGTGCATTTTAAAAAACAGCATGCACACAGCAAGAAGTCTATGGAGACTGATTAAAATACGGATGCATTCGTATATGATTGGTATTTGATCCGTATTCCATCAGTAAGTCATCAGTATTTTATCCATCTTGCATTTGTTTTTCAAAGGGGCTGTCTCATGTAGTTCAATCTCCAGCCTAGAAGACAGCCCATCTGTATTATTAATCAGTAATACTGATGGAATACTCATGCAATTTTATCTGTAATACATCCATATTGGGGATCCATATTATGGACGTTTACTAATACGCTCATGTAAAAAGAGGTCTTAAAAAGGGGTTGTCCGGTTTCAGTAAATTAATTTTATTTTTGTATGAATAAAAGATATACAATTTTTCAATATACTTTCTGTTTAAATTCATCACGGTTTTTAACCCCTTAAGGACACAGCCTGTTTTCGCCTAATGGACCAGACCATTTCTTTCAAATCTGACATGTGTCACTTTATGTGATAATAACTTTGGAATGCTTTTATTTTTTCAAGCGAGTCTGAGAGTGTTTTCTCGTGACACATTGTACTTTAAGCTAGCGGTAAAATTTGGTTGATACATTCAGTGTTTAAATGTGAAAAATACCAAATTTTAGAGAAAATTTGCAAAAATTATTTAAATGTATCTACTTGTAACATAAATAGTAATACCACACAAAATAGTTACTAGTTAAAGGGAATTTGTCGCTAGAAATTATTCTTTTTTTTTTTTTAGTTAAACAATTAGTATTTGAGTGATTACACATTGTTTTAATTTTTTTAATTTTTTCACAAGTCGGAAGATATTATAAATTAGATTCTAATTTATAACATTTCTATGTGCTGGTCACTAGAGGGAGCAGTTCCTGAAATTGCAGCATGGTCAATGTGGTAAAGCAACCTCATTGCATTATGCTGCAAATTTGGGGTAGACACACTCGCTCTAGTGTCCTCACACAATCCCCCCTCCCTTATTCTGGCTAGTGCCAGGAGAAGGAGGGGGTTGAATCTTCAAACCTCCATACTGTGTGCCGCCATTTTCTGAGCAAATGCACAGTGTAGGAGGATTAGATACAGTGCTAAGCAGACAGTATAACACTAACATACACGAACATAATACACACATCACATACACAAACATAACTTATCTGCTCCTGCCGCCGCTGCCGACTCTGCTCTTCTTCCTTGCGCCTTCGCTTCCTTGAACATATGGCCGGAAGCCAGGGCCGGAAGTCGTCATCTGACTGTCTGGCAGCAGCTTCCGGTCCACATGAAAATGGCGCCGGATTTCGCTCTGCTAAACAGCTTAGTTTTGGTCTGTGTGGGAGCGGCGCATGCGCCGTTCCCACACAGATGGCGTACGCTGCAGCGAATGGAACAGCTCCCGTTCCCATTATTTATGGGGATGTATGTGCCGTATTCCATCTCTGTATGTGTCGATAATCGACACATACAGAGATGAAAAAAAAATGGCAGTCCCCATAGAAAAGTAAAAATAAAAAAAAAGTAAAAAGTAGAACACACGAACACAAATAAATAAATTTTATTTTTTTATCATACTAAAAGCAATATGATAAAAAAAATAAAATTCATGACACCTTCCCTTTAACATTTCCCATATGTCTACTTTATGTTTGCATTGTTTTTTGAACGTTCTTTTATTTTTCCAGGACGTTACAAGGTTTAGCACTTTAGCAGCAATTTTTCACATTTTCAAGAAAATGTCAAAAGGCTATTTTTACAGGGTCCAGTTTAATTCTGAAGTGGCTTTGAGGGCCTTATATATTAGAAACCCCCTATAAAACACCCCATTTTAGATCCATATCGCTACTTTACAGCATTTTAAGACCGTTACTATTGAAGATTTCCCCTAACCAGGCCTTTGGGAGATGGGAAACACTGTTCAGTATGCCAGGTATCGAAAAACATATTGAAATGGGGTTGGTAGATTTCAGGGCCCATATTATTAGCGAGAACTGGAGGGAAACCCATCTGAAGATCATTAATCAGGCAATTTATGCGTTTACTTTACCCCGTTCCACAATCAAACCCGATAGGAAAACTTCTTGTCCTAGCTGCAATGCTTCACGATCAGACATGTATCATGGTTTTTGGAACTGCCCGTACATACAACCATTTTGGAAGGAGGTGGAAGGAGTTTTTTTTCATGTGCGACATGATTGAGAACTGGAAGATGCGGAGGTAATACACCTTTCTCCCATAGCACATGTCACACTTATGGTGGCAAAGCAATGTCTCCTTCAGAATTGGTTGATAGCATATATCTTGAACCAAAGTTTAGTAATTAAAGGGATGAGGAAATTGTTCTATTTAGACAGAATCAGCATCTTAAACCACAAAGATACACAAGGCAAGAATTTTTGGGGGAAATGGAAGCTATTTCTTACATATCATTTCTCTGTTTCGGGACTACGTAGTATAATTAACCCATTCACTGGTTCACCTTGGTATCTTATAGAAGATCTCAAGGGCACATTAGGGGCACTGAAATTTCCTCAAACATAATATCAATATATATGATGCCATAAACTTGCTATCTTGTGTATGTATATTGCTCCATATGGCTCCAGTTTATTTAAAGTTTTGTGTGAATTATTACCATGAATACTTCAACGTACAGTATATACATCTAGGTGGTGACCCTGACAAATGTGGGTTGGTTGTGCTTCCTTCTTCTCACCCATATTTGTCTGACAGCGCCATTGCATTATGAATATTGTGAAAATGTAGAGAATTGCTTTATATCTCACAAGACATTGTATTCATGTACCTGTTTTATTATTATTCTTGTATGGGTAAAAAATATAAAACCATAAAAATATGTTTTAAAAAAAACAACCACCCCATTTTAAAAACTGCACCCCTCAAAGTATTCAGAACAGCATTTAGAAAGTTTCTAAACCCTTTTGATGTTTCATAGGAATCAAAGCAAATTGGAGGAGAAATTTACAAAGTAAACACAGAAGATTTTACCATAGAAACGCAACTCAATATTTATTGCCCAGATTCTGCAGTTTTGAAAATACCCCACATGTGGCCCTAGTGCGGTAATGGACTGAATCACAGACCTCAGAAGCAAAAGAGAACCTAGTGGATTTTGGTGCCTCCATTTTATTAGAATATATTTTTGGCACCATGTCAGGTTTGAAGCAGTTTTGTGGTGCCAAAACAGTGGAAACTCCCAAAAAAGTACACCATTTGGCAAACTACACTCCTCAAGGAATTTATCAAGGGGTATAGAGATCATTTTAACCCCACAGTTTGTTTTTTTGCTGAATTTAGTGGAATTAGGATGTAAAAATGAAAATCTAATTTTTTTCCAATAAAATGTAGATATCTTCAATATTTACAAGGCATAAAGGAGAAAAAACACCCCAGCATTTGAAAATCAATTTCTCCCGATTACAGAAATCCCCCATATGTGGTAATAAACTGCTGTTTGGACCCACGGGGGGGGGGGGGGGGGGCTCAGAAGGGAAGGAGCACCTTTTGGCTTTCGGATATCAAGTTTTGCTGGAATGGTTTTCGGGTGCCATGTCACATTTGCAAAGCCCCTGCGGGACAAAATCAGTGGAAACCCACCAAAACCTCATTTGGGAAACTAAAGCCCTCAAGGAATGTATCAAGGGGTATAGTGAGCATTTAGATCCCACAAATTTTTTATGGAACTTAGTGGAACTAGGCAGTGAAAATGAATATCAACATTTTGTCCACTAAAATGTTGATATTTTTTATTTCTACAAGGGTTAAAGGAAAAAAAGCACCCCAACATTTGTAAAGCAATCTCTCCCGAGTACGGCAATATCCCACATGTGGTCATAAACTGCTGTTTGGATATATGGCAAGGCTTAGAAATTCAGGATTGCTATTTGGCATGCAGACTTTGCCAGAATGTTTTTTGGGTGCCATGTCGTATTTGCAAAACCCCAGCCGAACCAAATCAGTGGAAATCCCCCAAAAGTGACATCATTTGGGAAACTACACCCCTGAAGGAATTTATCAAGGGATATAGAGAGCATTTTGACCCCAAAGGCTTCTTGTTGAATTTAATGGAATCATGCTGTGAAATTGAAAATTTCATTTTTTCTGACAAAACGTGGAAATTTTACATTTTTACAAGGAATGAAGGAGAAAAGGCAACCCAACATTTGAAAAGAGATTTCTCCCGATTACGGCAATACCCCATATGGGGTCATAAACTGCTGTTTGGACAATTGGCAGGGCTCAGAAAGACCGGAGCGCTATTTGGCATGCAGATTTTGCTGGCTTGGTTTTTGGGCGCCATGTTGCATTTGCAAAACCCTGAGGTATCAGAGTACAGTGGAAGCCCCCAAGAAGTGACCCCATTTTAGAAACTACACCCCTCAAGGCATTTAACATTTGCCTGGACATATGACAGGGCTCAGAAGGGAAGAGCACCTTGCGCATTTGAGGTCTATTTTGGTGATTTTCACAGCATTAACTCACAATTGCAGAGGTTCTGAGGTCAAATAGTAAAAGAAACCCCCAAGTAGTGACCCCTATTTTGGAAACTACACCCCTTAAGGCATTTTAAGGGGTATAGTGAGCATTTTGACTCCATGTCTTTTTTTTTTATTCGTAATTCATGTGCAGCGTATGGTGCAAAGTGAAAATTGCAATTTTCCACTGATATGCCATTTTAGTGCACAATATTTTGTGCCCAGTTTGTGCCACCAAAGACAAATACCTCATAAACTGTTAAGCGGGTTCTCCCGGGTATGGCAATGCCATATATGTGGGTAGAAACTGCTGTTTGGGCACACTGTAGGGCTCAGAAGAGCGAGAGCGCCATTTGGCTTTTCAAACGCAGATTTTGCCAGGTAGTTGTTCTGTTTGGGGTTTTGCTGGTATTTCAGATTATAATGTGGGGGCATATATGAGCTGTGCGGAGTACATCAGGGCATATTAAGAGGGTATAATAATAGTGTAAATAAATAATAATCCGCAGATGTGAGGCCAGTGTCGCACTGATAAATGGTGCCCAATCTTATTCGCTTTTTGAACGCTCTGCACAATTTGTGTTGTCATATTCTGCGAGCCGGAACTTTTTTATTTTTTCTCAACACACGTAACATACAGCTGACCCCAGCGGCTGATGTCGCAGGCTCAGCTTTTGAGCCTGCACCATCTTTCTTTTGCGGTTGGAAGCCTCTGGGCAGGACCTAGCAGGCTTTCATATTTGACAGACAGGAGGCCATTGTTAGACCTCTGGTCTCCCAGAATAGCCATCGGAACCCCTCGATTAGCATTGCTGGGTTTCGATCTGCTAGAAACTAACCTAGATGCAGTGCTCGCTTTTGAGTGCTGCATCTAAGGGGTTATTCGGCCGAATCGGAGGCTAACTCCGGTCCTGGCCAAGCAGCAGGGTGTCAGCTATAATATACAACTGACACCCGCTGGCGATGGTGCTTCTGAGCCCGCATCAGCAACACAACGTATCAGTACATTGTGTTGCGTTAAGTCCTTAATGACAACAACGTACCAGTACGTTGGATGTCGTTAAAGAGGCTCTGTCACCAGATTTTGCAACCGCTATCTGCTATTGCAGCAGATAGGCGCTGCAATGTAGATTACAGTAACGTTTTTATTTTTTAAAAACTAGCATTTTTGGCCAAGTTATGACCATTTTTGTAGTTATGCAAATGAGGCTTGCAAAAGTCCAAGTGGGTGTGTTTAAAAGTAAAAGTCCAAGTGGGCGTGTATTATGTGCGTACATCGGGGCGTTTTTAATACTTTTACTAGCTGGCCGTTCTGATGAGAAGTATCATCCACTTCTCTTCAGAACGCCCAGCTTCTGCCTGATCACTGCTGTGACGTCACTCACAGGTCCTGCATCGTGTCAGACGAGCGAGGACACATCGGCACCAGAGGCTACAGTTGATTCTGCAGCAGCATCAGCGTTTGCAGGTAAGTAGCTACATCGACTTACCTGCTAACGCCGATGCTGCTGCAGAATCAACTGAAGCCTCTGGTGCCGATGTGTCCGACACGATGCAGGACCTGTGAGTGACGTCACAGATCTGCACTGCCAGAAGCTGGGCGTTCTGAAGAGAAGTGGATGATACTTCTCATCAGAACGCCCAGCTAGTAAAAGTATTAAAAACGCCCCGATGTACGCACATAATACACGCCCACTTGGACTTTTACTTTTAAACACACCCACTTGGACTTTTGCAAGCCTCATTTGCATAACTACAAAAATGGTCATAACTTGGCCAAAAATGCTCGTTTTTTAAAAATAAAAACGTTACTGTAATCTACATTGCAGCGCCGATCTGCTGCAATAGCAGATAGGGGTTGCAAAATCTGGTGACAGAGCCTCTTTAAGAGGTTAAGCAGGAACATTCATTATTTACTTCTAGTGGATAAAATTCTGTCCATGATCATGTGATGGACACAGAGCTGATGAGATCATTAGAAGACACAGCTCTGATACACATACTGTAATGAGCCGTGCACCTGTGTGTCCAACACATGACTATGGACAAAATTTTATCCACTGGAAGTAAACAATAAATGTTACTACTGAATAACAACAAGCAGAGATCTTGAAAAGCATGAGGAATTAATACAGAAAGTATATTGGAAAATTATATAACTTTTAATGAATTTTTGTTGGCCTGTTGTCTGTTCTTTCTGCCCGGCCAAACGACTGGACCCATCTGCACCAAATTTGGCACATAAGTAAATCACATATTTACTTATATATCACATAAGTAAATCGACATATTCACAAAAGCAAATATGGTACCACTGGCTTCTACATCAAGGACCTTCCTCCATATCACATGACCCATATTAGCCAATAGAAGCTCGCAGGTACTTCATTCTTAGCCTCACTCACATACATACAGTTTTAGACCAGGTTTCCATAACAATCAAGCCATTTTTCTTTACTCGGCCCGTTACTCGCTGTAAGCGAACTGTACCTATACTGGATTTGAGCATTCTCATAAATTAAAACTCTTTCATACCAGTCATGCCTCCAAAAAGGAACCCTGCACTTAGACAAAAGACTCCTGTGGCAAAGAGAATGGCTGCTGGCCGAGCTGCTGAAATCTCACAACAGAACCAAGCCCGTGGATGTCAGCATTCTCATAAATTGAACCCCTTTCAGACCAGTCATGCCTCCAAAAAGGAACCTGCACTTGGACTTTATTGGATATGTTGGCTTCATATCTGTAGGAAATTAATTTTTTAACCACACACACAAACAACAAACAAACAAACAAACAAACAAAGTAGACCAGTGTGAAGCCGGGTAACTGTGCTATTCTATATTATAAAAGTGAATGTCTGTCTGTCCTCTATAGGCATCTAAACACCTGAACTATTTGACCCCAAATTTGGTAAATAGGTACATCGGGTGTCCGGGAAGGTTTTCGTAAATGTCCCAACCTTGCTGTTGTTCTCTGTTATCAGCCACTATCACATGATCACGATCCAATACTATAATAGAGAATACAGACATTGGCTTTTATAGTAAAGTTGTTTTTATCTGGCAGTAGCAGATAGTGCACTTTACAAGATTATCCTAGAAGGGAAGGTACAGGGGAGCGGTTACCCATAGCAACCAATCAGATTACTGATGGCCAGGAGGAAAGCTGCATTACTAGCTGCAGAGACTCCTCTTGCCCAACTGCAAGCTGATCAAATGTGTCATACTGCTGCTCGAGCTGCTGAAACTCCTCAGCAAACTCGGGCTTTCTCAGCAACAGATCAGGCAGGTGGTTCTCAGAAGCACAAATACTCATGCCTGAACCGAGGCCAGAGAGCAAGCTGATAGAGCACATCATGTTCAGCGTGCTAATGAGTGGGCTTTCATGCATGGTGCTGTTTTTAATAATGATCCAACCATAGTCTATGGCCAACTTGTAATAAAACTGCCAATGTTGTTAATCAAAACGCTCTGTCACAGTCTTATGTCTCCCTTTCCTACCAGTTTAGCTGTTAGGTATTTAGGAAGCTAAAATTGAAATAAACAGTGTGTAACTATATAGGGCTACTAGCTATTTACCCATAAACCAAGAAAATACGAGGGCATGAATTAGCCTACTGGGTACCCTTGGAAAAAATCCAATGAACACACAAACAGACAGACAGACACGTTATACCCAGGCAGCACCAGGTACTTTTTCTAGTATAACATATTAATGAATGTCTAAGGCTTCAGTTCACACTAGTATTAGTATAAGTTTACCTCTCTTCCGTCAGAGGAAGAGAAGATCGAAAGATTAAGTGGAAAGCAATGGTTCCTTTAGAATTACCATTGATTTAAATGGCAATTCTTTTGTTTCAGTTGCTTTCCATTTGTCTTCGTTCGCTAGGCTTCCATTTTTTTTTTTTTACGGAAACAAAGGTTCAGTCTGCAGAACTTTTGTTTCCGTTCAAAAAAACAGAAACCTAGCGAACAGAGGCAAATGGAAAGCAAGTGAAACAATGGTAATTCTAACGGAACTGTTGCTTTCCGTTTAATGTGTCGATCCTCTCTTCCTCTGACGGAAGAGAGGTAAACGAACACTAACGGTAGTGTGAAAGAAGCCTAAACATAATTTTGTTATATGAACATACATAGACCTGAAGTATAATAGATCAGAGCTTATGCAGCGCTTGTACTGGTTTTATTACAGGAAATGTTGTAATGGAGGTATTTTTATTAACTATTGAGGCATTTTTAATTAACAATTTGTTGCAATTGAGAAATGTATTGACCACCTTGTAACACTAATAAATATGTTAAAGGTAACATAGGTGAAATTAATGGCAGCTTTATATATGGATACAACATGTCCCATATTGATCAATATGACCCACTGTCTGTCTAAAATAAAGAATGATTGTGTCTTCTTGCATTTAAAGTTAAAGGGGTTTTCCAGGGACACTAAATTTTCGGAGCGAGCAGCGCACGAGCACTGAAGAATAGCATCAATACAAATAAAATGGGGCAGGCATTGAGGTGTAAGCAAAGAATTGAATGGGGCGGGCATTCAGGAGGCTGTGGACCAACAGGATGCCTCAAACCTAAGTATACGTCAGAAGTCCCAGGTTTGAGGAATCCTATTGGTCCACAGCTCCTCAATGCCCGCGCCGTTCATTCTTTGCTTATGCATCAATGCCAGACCTGTGTCGATACTCAGTGAGGTATCGACACAGGTCTGTGTGCATAATAAGGTTCATGCATGAGCGCGTGTCTAAGCAAAAAAACTGTAGGATGAATAGCAGAACTTTCGGCCGGCTAGAGGTAGAGTGAATAGGAACAAATGCTTTCGATTTTTGACAGAATGCATATTAGGAAGTTTATTTAATTTTGACATAGAGTACTATTACAAAAATGTTGTATCCTTGAAAAACCCCTTTAAGGCTACATGGTGTTTGGAGTCACAGGATATTTGGTCACAATACTGGAGCGACACTATCGTGTCCCCTGCAGTCATTAGATGTGTTTTCCCATCAGGCTAGACAAACTCTGCTGAGGACAGTGTCGGACGTTATTTAAAGGGGTGTAGCATACTTTAGTCTTATTTAACCATCTTGCTGGGCATCCTGAATTAACTGTTGTCTGTTTTATTGTATTCCAATGCTGAAATTGACGTGAGAAAATTGAATAAGGTTGTCTTTTCCATTGGCATTTTCCAACGAAGAAAGAAAAAGCCTACAGTCTATCATAAGAGACACAGGACGTCAGCTCCACAGATCCTCCATGGTACCACACAGCAACAAATTCTCCTCTCAGTTCAACTACTTTTTACCCACTGATAACTTTTTACCTACTTAACCAGATTACTCACTAGAAGGCTCTTGGATTTGTTTTAATATGTAGTTACAATCTATACCTGCAGTGTAAAATGTAGTCAGGAACGATTTCAGTCACTATCTGATTGGAAGAATTCTGCACCATTGGTGCAAAGTTAACTTTACAGTTTTTTTTCCCTAAACATGATACAGTAAGGCTGGTTTCACACAGAGATTTTTGCAGACAGAAAATCTGATATTCGCAGCATTTTTCGCCCGAGGCCATTGAGCGCCGCAGGCAAAAAAAACGCAGCGAAATATGCTTTCTCTGCCTCCCATTGATGTCAATGGGAGGTCAGAAGCGTAAACACCCGAAAATAGAGCATGTCCCTTCTTTTTCCCGCGAGCCGGTTTTTCCGCTCACGGGAAAAAAACGCCTCCGCCTCCCATTGAAATCAGGGGAGGCATTTTCGGCCGTTTTTTGGCGCATTTTCCGACGCGTTTTCTGCGTAAAAAAACGTGTCAAAAAACTCAGTGTGAACTGGCCCTAAGTGTGCAGCAGTTGTTCATATCTATCACTGGAATTTATTCCATAGGACTCTGTTCATATAAGTACTGGTATCTGTTCCCTCTGGGTTCCGGTGACTAGTGTAATTTGCAACGCTATTCTTGCCAAAATACCAGATCCCTATGGAAACCTGACAAATCCCATTATAAGTAGAGAGGAGCGAATTTCCAGAAATTCGTTTTGAGTCCGATTCGGTCTGAGAAAATTCACTGTGAATTGTGAATGCCCCGTTTGCCCTGAAAACTTGTCTGACTCTCTGACGTCTTCTAGGACTGTTAAATCCTACCTCTTTTAAGTGCTTTAATTTATTGTCAAATTCGTACCAAATATGTTTAGTGTAGAATCGATTCACTCATCTATAATTATAAGTCGATGGGATCCATCAGGATCCATTGGGATGCATTTGAAAACGAATGCATCATACTCATTATGGCTCTATTAAAAACAGAAGCCCTGTTGCTAGTGTGAACAGATCTTAAAGGGAACCTGTCACCAGCATTTCACCTATTGAACTTTACTTATCCTTCGCTGGCCGCTGCTATCAAAAGTTAATTGTCGTTATCCCTTCTCCTAAACTCCTCCTCCGAATGTAAATAACTGTATGCAAACATTTTGTTCTTTTTATAATAATAATCCGGTGTCCCTTTGTGCGCACTCACCAGAAGAGGACATCAATGCATAAGCGCAGGATTTTGTGTGCTAGGGGAAGGTGAGGAGCTGTCAATCAAAAGTAAGGAGGCGGGTGAACTCGGAAAGACTTGAGGAATGAAGATTTGACTCTTTTCAAATGAAGATATGACTCTTTTATGCTCATTAGCATACGGTGTGGGAACACTAAAAAACTGAATACTAAAGCTACAGAGCTGACAAAGCCGACAATTATAGGTTATATAGAAATTATTTTTCACCCTCTACCTCCAGGTATTGCTGGTTTAATAGGTGAAATGCTGGTGACAGGTTCCCTTTAAATATTAAAGACCTGCAAACAGGGCCGGACTTGGACTTAAAATCAGCCCAGACGTTTTTAAGCACATAGGCCCACCGCAGGCCATACGCAGCCGCCAGTGTTGGGCTGGAGTACATGGGACCACCTTTCAGCTATACAAGACATGGGGATATTAAACCAGGTGTAAATGAAAAGAGGAATAGATCCTCATAGCTCCAACTCCAACAAATCCACTGCTTTTCCACGAGAATAATGAACATGCTCATTATTCTAGAGGATTTAAAAAAAAAAAAAAAAATCAAGCAGACTTATTTCTGCTGCATGTAAATGGGGTATAAAATAGCACATTCACTTGTAATGGATGCAGAATGTTAGTGGATTTTAAAGGGATTTAGGTGTGGAATCAGGGACTTAGTCCTAATCAAATCCTGATTGCATGATCATGGCCTAATAAAGATTGCAAATTATGCCAGTATACAATGCTAAAATATTACCATACTGTAACTAAATAGTATGATTCCAATTTTATATTCAGCCATATACACGGACACTCACATGCTGGACAAATGACACACAGATGCCACCCACAAGCTGGACACATGCTGCATTCGTGCCACTCACAGCTAGGACGCATGCGTACGCACCCCACTCACATCTAGGACACATGCGCACGCACACCACTCACACCTAGGACACATGCTCACGCACACCACTCACACCTAAGGACGCATGCACACACACGCACACCACTAGAGCACATCCCCCACTCACACCTAGGACATATGCCGCACATGCACCACTCACACCTAGGACACGTGCGCACGCACACCACTCACACCTTGGATATATCCTCCACTTTCGCCACTCACACCTAAGACATATGCCACACGTTTTCTACCCACACCAAGGACACATGTTGAACACGCACTACTCACACCTGGCAAAGATGCTGCACACACCACTCACATACTAGACACATACCACTCAAACACTAGACACGTACCACAAACTAGACACATACCGCACACACTACTTACACTGGACACATACCGCACACACCACACAAATGCTAAACACATACCTCACATAACACTTACACACTAGACCTATAGCACACATACCACTCACAGTCACATTGAAAACAACATGCACACAAATGCCACTAATACATTAGAAGAAGACACAAAACTCACACAAAGTGCATATTTCACTCATACAATTGACATACACTGTTAACACTACATCAACCAGTCACACTACAAAGATCAATCCAACACTTCACTCACATTGCTATATTTACCTGTTTTCATTTGTAGACTGCTGATTCTTGGGCACTGGCATGCAGGATGCTGGCAGCACATAGGCATCTATACCTGAGATGCCCCCTCCACCACTAAGCCCGTCTTTGTGCCTATGAAGCCACGCCCCTTTTACAAAGCTCCTCCTATCTGTGGCTCAAATGAACAATAACCTGATACTCACCCTTTTAACCTTATAGCTCCTCATTGCAGAGTACACAGCAATAAATCTGAGAAAGATGTGGTTTTAAACACCAGGAGGCAGCAGTTGTTGTAATGTTGGTGCTTGTGTTCACCACTGTCCACAGGACTGATTCTAGCTTTTCTGCTGCTTGAGGCAAAAATTTAAATGTCGCCCCCCAGATTTTGATTGACATCCCCCTGGCTATTCTACATCACTAGCAGTCTCCCCCAACTCTTGCAGATGCGCCGTTGCCTTGTACTGGCATGCCGGGCAGAGTACACCTCACTGCATGGTGTGTGCCCAAGTAGTACAAGCCAATGGAGCATCTGAGAAAGTTGGAGAAGACTGGTAGTGATGTACAACAGCTAGAGGGATGTCAATCAGGCATGGAAAGGTAGGTTTGGAGGCAGGATTATTTGACTAATTAGGATAGCCATCAGGCTCACTCACCTCCTGGCGGCCACAGCCATGGGTCTGCGAGGGTTGGCCCCACTTCCGCTTACCTCGGCCCACTCTCAAAGGGCCAGCGTGCGCACCTGAAGTTAATGTTAAAATTAGCCCATGAGTAGACTGGACTATAAAAAGGGCTCAGCACCTTCCTCCCTTGCCTGAGCGTTCTTGTCATATCCTAAGTTTGTCTAAGCAAATGATCTCCTAGTGTTTACCTGTTCCCAGTGTTCCCCATTCCTGTACCTGTATCCCGTGCTACCTGGTCAAGTGCCATGCTGAGCTGTAATCGTGCTGTGCTGTATTCCACGCCTGTCCTGCTATACCACGCCTGACGTCTGCCTGCTGCCTAAGTCCCAGCCGAGCCTGTCATTGCTACTATCCGAGCTGCCACAGGTACACTATATGAACTATATACTGTGACCTGCGTCCTGTTGGCCAGCTGCCATACCGTCAAGGCGGTACGGCCCAGTGGGTCCATGCACCCAACGTGACACATGTATTACTGCATGGTGGAGGTTCAAGGGGTTAAAACAACCTGACCGGTTCCCATTAAATATACAATGAATTGAAAACAATTCCATCTGCCCTGTAATTTTGTTATTACAAATATATTCTATATAATTACAGCTCCAGAACGAAGCTCTGACATATACGGCTCCAGAACCAAGCTCAATACATATATATATAGCTTCAGAACCAAGCTCATTACATATATATACAGTACCAGAACAAAACTCAGTAAATATATACAGCACCAGAACAAAGCTCAGTGTCACGGTTTGTGGGTATCTGGACCCACTAGGCCGGACCTCCGTAGCAGGGAGGCAGCTAGCCAAACAACAGGGAACCCCAGCAATACAAAGTCCCGCACAAGGGTACCTGGATAGTCCAGACAGTGGCCGCAGCTATGGCCCGGATGTTTGTGCAGAAAGTAACGCCAGACTTGGCGGATGACAACAGGTGACGCAGCTTGCGCCAGACGTGGCGAATCCCTCTGGACGTGGCAGATGAAACAGGACATGGCGGATGACAGCAGGTGCCGCAGGTTGCGCCAGATGTGGCGAATCCCTCTGGACGTGACAGATGACACAGGACGTGCCGGATGACACAGGACATGGCAAACAACAGTAGGTGCAGTAGACACGACTCCAACTAGTAGGCACAGGAACAAGAACACAGCATGGGATACAGGAACAGGTCACAGGGCACGGGTAACAACTGGAACGGGAAACACTAAGGGACCATTTGCAAGACAGACTTGGGATATACTAACAACGCTCAGGCAAGGATCAAACTGGGCCTTCTTATAGTCCAGGAAATCATGTGTGCTGATAATGATGATTTTGTTCATGTGCGCGCGTTGGCCCTTTAAGAGCGGGACACAGCGGACTGGAGCGGAAGTGAGCGCTGGCGTCCCCTGGGAAGGAGATGGGGACCAGCGCTCACAGATCCATGGCTGCGGGCGTTAGGAGGTGAGTAGAACCAACGGCCAACGGCCATGGACGCTACAGTATCCCCCCCCCTCTTACGCCCCGACTTCTAGGGACCAAGCGAGAGAGGAACTTCTTAATGAGAGCAGGGGCATCGAGGTTCTCCTCCAGCTCCCAGGACCTCTCCTCAGGACCAAACCCTCTCCAGTCCACCAAATAGAAAGTCCTTCCTCCTACCCTCTTGCAGTTCAGGATCTCCCTCACCTCGAACACATCAGAAGAAATGCTGGGAGCAGTTGTGGAACAGGAAGTCTTGCTGTAGCGATTCAGGACCACTGGTTTCAGGAGGGACACATGAAAGGAGTTGGGGATTCTGGCGGTAGGAGGCAGCCGCAGTTTATAGGAGACAGGGTTTATCTGTTGCAGAATCTCAAAAGGACCGAGGAACCTGGAAGCAAACTTGTATGAAGGCAACCTCAAACTAATGTTCCGTGAGGACAGCCAGACTTTGGTACCTGGAAGATACTATTGCGGCTCTCTGCTTTTTGTATCCGCTTTTCGCTTCATGCGATTGACAGCCAGCAAAATAGAGGACCGGGTCTGTTGCCAGATTTGCAGAAAGTCCCCAAATGCAGAGTCAGCAGCGGGTACCTGAGAAGTAGTAGACACTGGAAGGGGGATGTTGACTGTACACAATGTAAAACGGAGTGGAAGTGGTGGACTCGCTTGTGTGGTTGTTGTACGAGAACTCGGCCCATGGAAGAGGCTGTACCCATTTATCATGCTGAAAGGAGATGAAGTGACGGAGATAATTCTCCATGATCTGGTTGATCCTCTCGACTTGCCCATTGGACTGGGGGTGATAGGCTGAGGATAAGTCCAACCTCACATGCAGGAGTTTACAGAGAGCCCTCCAGAATTTCGAGGTAAACTGAATCCCCCGATCGGACACAATGTAAAGGGGCAAGCCATGCAAGCGGAACATGTGCTGAATGAAGAGACTCGCCAGTCGGGGAGCAGAAGGTAGGCCGGTCAGTGGGATAAAATGTGCCATCTTCGAGAACCGGTCCACCACCACCCAGACAGTGTTGCATCCTGCTGAGGGAGGAAGGTCAGTGACAAAGTCCATCGCAATGTGCTGCCAGGGGGCATTGGGTACAGGCAGAGGTTGAAGCAGGCCGGCAGGCTTGGAGTGAGTAACCTTGTTAGAAGGACACACCATGCAAGAAGAGACAAAGTCCACAACATCCTTGGGCAGCGTGGGCCACAAGAAGTGATGAGCAATCAGGTCTCGAGTTTTACAAACACCAGGTTGCCCAGCCAATTTAGAACCCCCTTCGGAGAATTCTTCTCTTGTCTGCCAACTGAACAAAAGTTCTCCCCGGAGGGATGTCTCTAACCTGCAAAGGATTGGCAGTGACAATGCAGGACGGGTCTATGATACTTTGAAGGGACTCCACCGTGTCATCCGTCTCAAATGACCTGGACAGGGCATCGGCCCTCACATTCTTGTCAGCGGGACGGTAGTGGAGAACAAAATGGAAATGGGTGAAGAACAGCGACCACCTGGCTTTACGGGAATTTACTCGTTGAGCGGACTGAAGGTAGGTGAGGTTTTTGTGGTCGGTGTAGATCAGGATGGGGTGAGCTGCGCCCTCCAGCAGATGTCGCCACTCCTCCAGAGCCAATTTGATGGCCAGCAGCTCCCGATCCGCAATAGAGTAATTGCGCTCTGCAGAAGAAAAAAGTCTTGAGTAGTAGCCACATACTACTGCCCTTCCTTTGGAGCTCCTCTGGAACAGAAGTGTACTTGCACCAACAGAAGAGGCGTCCACCTCCAAAGAAAACTACTGAGATACGTCAGGATGATGGAGGATCGAGGCTGAAGTGAAGGCTTTTTTTAGACTAATAAATGCGGACTCTGCTTCTGGGGTCCACACCTTGGCGTTCACACCCTTCCTGGTAAGGGTACAAATAGGAGATGTCAGTGATGAGAAGTTTGGTATAAACTGCCGGTAGAAATTGGCGAATCCCAGGAAACGCTGTATGGACCTCAGGCCTTGAGAACGTGGCCACTCCAGGACAGCTCTCACTTTCTCAGGATCCATCTTGAGACCTTGATCTGAGATGATGTAGCCCAGGAAGGGCAGGGAACTCCTCTCAAAGACGCACTTCTCCAGCTTGGCGTATAAACGATTCTCCCTTAATTGTAGTAGAAGTTGATGAACATGCCTCCGATGAGTCGTCGGATCTGGGGAGAAAGTCAAAATATCATCGAGATAAACAACAACACAGATATAGAGGAGATCTCGCAAGATATCATTAACGAATTCCTGGAAGACTGCGGGAGCGTTACACAGTCCAAATGGCATCACCAGTTATTCATACTGCCCGTCTCGAGTGTTGAACGCCGTCTTCCACTTGTCCCCTTGACGGAATCGAATTAACTTATAAGCCCCACGCAAGTCTAGTTTAGAAAAAATTCTATCTCCTCGTATACGGTCAAACAGTTCAGATTTAAGTGGCAACGGGTATTTGTTCTTGACCGTGATCTGGTTGAGACCAAAGTAGTCAATGCAGGGTCGAAGGGATCCGTCTTTCTTTATAACGAAGAAGAACCCAGCCCCGGCCGGGGAGGAAGACTTTCATATGAAACCCCTCTCCAAATTCTCCTTGATATAGGCCGACATGGATAGAGACTCTGGCAAGGAGAGAGGATATACTCGGCCACGGGGGAGAGAGGCATTAGGAACCAGTTCAATGGGGCAGTCATAAGTCTGATGTGGAGGCAGCGTCTCAGCCTCCCTTTTGCTGAAGACATCTGCAAACTGAGCAAACTGGGGGGGGCAGTCCCGCCAATGGCTGAAGTAGAGGAGGCTTGATGGATGGATCTGCAACAGACAACGACCAAGGCACTTGGAGCCCCATTGGAGAACCTCTCCGGAATTCCAGTCCAGGATTGGGGCATGCAGTCGAAGCCAAGGCAGGCCCAGCAGAAAAGGATTGATGGCCTTGGGCAAAACAAGGAAAGAAATTAGTTCAGAATGAAGGACTCCAACCTGGAGTTTCAACGGCTTGGTTTTAGAAACAATGGGATCAGGCAGAAGCAGTCCATTCACTGAGGCAACAGCCAAAGATGTCTCCAGGGGAACTGTGGGAAACTGAAGATGATCCACTAGCTCCTTTTGGATGAAGTTTGCCGCAGACCCAGAGTCAAGATATCCAGAAACTTGATGCGTCCTCTCGCCGGATACTATGGTCACAGGAATAGTCAGCTTGGAACAGAATGCTTTATTAGGTACCGCTCCACCTAGGGTTGTCTCTCCAACCAATCCTAGGCAATGGGGTCTCTCCGGCCTCTGGGGACACAGACACACAATATGGCCTTCGAGGCCGCAATAC
The DNA here is from genome assembly GCF_050947455.1 of Rhinoderma darwinii. Lineage (NCBI taxonomy): Eukaryota > Metazoa > Chordata > Amphibia > Anura > Rhinodermatidae > Rhinoderma > Rhinoderma darwinii. The sequence continues at coordinate 294,854,613 of NC_134689.1, read as the reverse complement.
AGACAAAGTCCAGAAGTTCGTCTGCGTTGTTTCTCCTGGATAGACAATTGTTCATCTGCATAGGATCCTCTGGAGAGACGACTGAGGAGGATAGTAAGGATTGCTGGAAAGTAGAATCCAGCCTAGGAAGTTCTCTCTCCCGGAGAACCTCTTGGGAATGCTCCCGGATCCTCATGTCGACCTGGGTGGCAAGTAGGATAAGATCGTCCAGGGTAGGTGGCAGATCGCGAGCAGCCAGCTCGTCCTTAATCCCAGAAGACAGTCCCTGCCAGAATGTGGCCACCAAAGCCTCGTTGTTCCAGGTTAACTCAGCAGCCAGGATACGGAACTGAATGGCATACTCTCCCACGAAGAGGTCTCCCTGGTGTTGGATCAGCAGAGATGCAGCAGCCGATGAAACTCTCCCAGATTCCTCAAAGATCGAGCGGAAGGTTCATTAGAAGCACTGCAAGTCATGGGTCTCTGGTCCCTGATGTTCCTACAGAGGATTTGCCCATGCCAGGGCTTTGCCAGTAAAGAGAGAGATTATGTAGGCGATCCTGATGTCATCCGAAGAGAAGGATCTGGCATGTAGTCTGAAGTGGATCAGGCACTGATTCAAAAATCCCATGCAGGTCCTCGGGTCTCTGTCATAGCATGGAGGTAGCAGCAAGAAGCAAAGGGGGTCAGCACTGGTACAGTCAGGAAGTGTAGCAGGAGGAGCAGCAGGAATGGGTGCGGTGACGACTGTGGTTGGGGCAAGCAGCCGATAGGCAATGGCGTTCACCGACCGAAGGAGTTGGTCTTGCCGTGACTGGAGGTCTTGCATCACGGCTAGCACGGCTTGTGTCGTCAAGGTCTCAGGTTGACCAGCGGGGTCCATGGCCTGAGCGTACTCACGGTATGTGGGTATGTGGACCCACTAGGCTGCACCGCCATAGCAGGGAGGCAGCTGGCCAAACAACAGGGAACCCCAGCAATACAAAGTCCCGCAAAAGGGTACCTGGATAGTCCAGACAGTGGCCGCAACTCTGGCACGGATGGATGTGGGTGCAGCAAGTAATGCCAGATGTTACATATAGTTAGTACAGCTTAAAAAAGACACATGTCCATCAAGTTCAAATAAGGGACGGGAAAAGGGAAGGGAAAAGTGTCTACACATAGGAGCTAATACTCTTTTGTTCTAGGAAATTATCTAACCCTTTTTAAAAGCCATCTACTGTCCCTGCTGTGACCAGCTCCTGCTGTAGACTATTCCATAGATTCACAGTTCTCACAGTAAAGAAGGCTTGTCGGCTCTGCAGGTTGAACCTTTTTTTCTCCAGACGGAGGGAGTGCCCCCTTGTTTTTTGAGGTGGTTTTACATGGAACAGGATTTCACCATATTTTTTGTATGTGCCATTAATATATTTATATAAATTAATCATGTCCCCCCTTAGTCGTCTTTTTTCAAGGCTAAATAGGTTTAATTATTTTAATCTTTCCTCATAACTTAGATCCCCCCTGCCCCTTATTAGCTTTGTTGCTCTTCTTTGTATTTTTTCCAACTCCAGGGCATCCTTTCTATGAACTGGAGCCCAGAACTGAACTGCATATTCTAGATCAGGCCTCACTAATGCTGGCAATATTACATCCCTGTCCCGCGAGTCCATGCCTCTTTTAATACACGACAATATCCTGCTGGCCTTTGAAGCAGCTGATTGACACTGCATGCTGTTATTTAGTTTATGATTTACAAGTACACCCAGATCCTTCTCAACAAGTGAATCCGCCAGTGTAGCTCCCCCTAGGACATATGATGCATGCAGGTTGTTGGTACCCAGATGCATAACTTTACATTTATCTACATTAAACTTCATCTGCCAAGTGGACGCCCAAACACTTAGTTTGTTTAAATCTGCCTGTAATTCATGAACATCTTCCATAGTCTGAACTATATTGCATAGCTTGGTGTCATCTGCAAAAATAGAAATAGTGCTATTAATCCCTTCCTCTATATCATTAATAAATAAGTTGAATAATAGTGGTCCCAGCACTGAACCCTGGGGTACACCACTTATTACCGGGGACCATTCAGAGTAGGAATCATTGACCACAACTCTCTGGATACGGTCCTTGAGCCAATTCTCAATCCAATTACAAACTATATTTTCTAAACCTATAGTCCTTAATTTACCCATTAGGCGTCTATGGGGGACAGTGTCAAATGCCTTTGCAAAGTCCAAAAACACTAAATCCACAGCGGCCCCTCTGTCTAGACTTCTGCTCACCTCTTCATAAAAACAGATTAGGTTAGTTTGACAACTTCTGTCCTTAGTAAAACCGTGCTGGCTGTCACTTATAATGCTATTTATTGTCACATAATCCTGTATATAGTCCCTCAATAGCCCCTCAAACATTTTCCCCACGATGGATGTTAAGCTTACTGGTCTATAATTACCTGGGGAAGACCTAGAGCCCTTTTTGAAAATAGGCACCACATTTGCCCTGCGCCAGTCCCTTGGCCAGGGCTGCCATCAGGAATTTCTGGGCCCCATACTACCAATGAGTCTGGGCCCCCGCCCCCCTCATTATTAGGAGGGGGTGTGAAATGTAAAGGGCGGGAGGTAGGGCACATTAAAAAGAAAACTCTTTGGAGGAGCAGGGCAGAGACAGGAGGTGGGTGTCGGAGGGCAAAGGGGAGAAACTAAGTGCCAGGGCTGGGAGAACTGAAGGTAGCAGTGGTAGCCAGGGGGGAGACGCAACCTCACAGGGGCTCTGTGGAGTGACAAGGAAGAGACAAGAGACAGCGGCTCTGTGGGGGGCAAAAAGGGAAAGTGAGTGTGTGTGTGTGTGTGTGTGTGTGTGTGTGTGTGTGTGTGTGTGTGTGTGTATGTAGAATCTGTCAGGGTGTAGGAGGGCAATATAAACAAAAATCATTGCACTGAAGCCCTATACACAGCAGAGTCACTCACCAAAATGTAGTCCCTAAGATCTCCCACCGCCACGGGCATGTCTGGATGATGCTTTTGCATTCTCTTCACACGCTGCACACACGTTATCTGTGTGTAGCGCTATCTACAGGGGGCTGTGTGTGGCGCTATCTGCAGGGGTGGGTGAGGCGCTATCTACAGGGGGGGTGTGTGGCGCTATCTACAGGGTGGGTGTGGCGCTATCTACATGGGATTGTGTGGCGCTATCTACATGGGATTGTGTGGTGCTATCTACAGGGGGCAGTGTGTGACACTATCTACAGGGGAGTGTGTGTGTGGCGCTATCTACAGGGGGTATGTTCGGCGCTAACTACAGGGGAGTGTGTGGCACTCTCTACAGGGGATTCCAGTCCAGGAGGAGACCCTGACCTCACTGTCCATATATGGACAGTGACCTCAGGGGCTACCTCTAGGAGAGGAATCCCCGACCAGAGTGTCGGCAACTCTCTGGCCGGGGATTCCGCTCCTGGATGGGTGAATGGCAGAGCAGGAAGCTGATACTTTCCTGCTCTGCCATAGTATTCAATTGTATCTGTATCCTGTGGACGCAAATACAATTGAATATGGCAGTGGCTGAGACACGTCTGGGACAGTAATTTGCCGGGACTGCCTCCTTAGATCCAGGACAGTCCCTGCAAATTCAGGACTGTTGCTAACTATGCCTCCGGTATAAGCTTTCTCCCCCTACCCAGGTATACTCTCTCCTTCCTCTACCCCTCCCCATGTATAATTTCTCCCCTCCCTTCAGATATCATCACTTTTCACCCAATTATTACCCCACCCCCCATTGTATAATGCCTCCTCCAGTGGAGGGATGTCACGATACCAGAATTTGGACTTCGGTACCGATGCTTTGTGTAGTATTGCGATTTCGATAACAAAGCGATACTTTGCCAACAGTAATAAAAAAAAAAACAGTTCTTCCATTTCTTATGTGAGGCGCGAGGTGTGATGGTAAATTTAACCTCCATGTGCCTCACATTAATAGTAATTAACCCCATCATGTTCCTCAATTATAAAGGGTTAATGTGTAAGGTACATGATGGGGTTAATTACTATTAATGTGAGGCACATGGAGGTTCAAAATTCATAATACCTCGTGCCTCACATTAATAAGTGAAAGAAGTTTTTATTTTATTTTTTACAACGTACACATCATAAATGATGCAAAAAAATTGTTGTGCAGGTTATTACAGCCGCGCCAATACCAATTATGTGCATGTTTTATGTATTGAGACTTATTTTAATGTGTTTTGTAAAAAAAGTGTATGTGGATTTTTTTTTAATTTAACATTACTTTATGTTTTTACTTTCTTTTTGAAACTTTAATGTACTGGTATATATCTATATACGGATAGTACACAGGCAGTTGTTAGGACAGACCTGAGTATGCCCTAACAGGAAATATGGTAAGACAGCCCTGGGGTCCTTCATTGGACCTTGGGCTGTCTGCCCATATATGGTATGTCCCTCAATCGCGTCACAGGGATTCCTGTGACGTGATCCAAGGGGCATCCCCCCTTCTTATTTTCCCCTGAATGCTGCAGTCAGCTTTGATCGCAGCATTCAGGGGAATAGCGACAGAGATGAGAGGTTTCTTTGATCTCTGCCTTTATAGAGTGGGACTGCGGCTGTGTAATACAACCATTGCCCCGCCCCGCACGCGGTCAGCACGAGGTGATGCGGGCGGCGCTGCACTAATGAGCGGCGGTTCAGGCACTGAAGACAGAACATGCGGGGGTGTTTTGTAGTGCGCCCGCCATGTTCTGTTTTCAGTGCCGCCGCTCATTAGTGCAGCGCTGGCCGCATCACATAATCCTGGCGGCGCGCACATGTCAGGACTCCGGAGCAGGGCCGTGACTGTGTTACACAGCCGCAGCTCCGCTCTCATACATTCATGTATTACAATATTGAGCTGTGCGGCCGCACAGCTTAGTATCGAAATACATGAAATAACGGTATCGAACCGTTTGGGGGTGCACGGTATCGAAACCGTATCGAAGTTTTGATGCATCGTGCATCCCTACTCAAGTGCCATCCGCCCTCCATTATTATCTCCTTCCCACTCTAGTATCATTTCCCTCCCTACCCAATGTCATCTCCCTGCCCCATTATCATCTCCCTGCCCCCATTATCATCTCACTGCCCCATTATCATCTCCCTGCCCCATTATCATCTCCCTGCCCCCATTATCATCTCCCTGCCCCCATTATCATCTCCCTGCCCCCATTATCATCTCCCTGCCCCCATTATCATCTCCCTGCCCCCATTATCATCTCCCTGCCCCCATTATCATCTCCCTGCCCCATTATCATCTCCTTGCCCCATTATCATCTCCCTGCCCCATTATCATCTCCCTGCCCCCATTATCATCGCCCTGCCCCATTATCATCTCCCTGCCCCCATTATCATCTCCCTGCCCCCATTATCATCTCCCTGCCCCCATTATCATCTCCCTGCCCCCATTATCATTGCCCTGCCCCATTATCATCTCCCTGCCCCCATTATCATCTCCCTGCCCCCATTATCATCTCCCTGCCCCCATTATCATCTCCCTGCCCCCATTATCATCTCCCTGCCCCCATTATCATCTCCCCGTCCCCATTATCATCTCCCTGCCCCATTATCATCTCCCTGCCCCCATTATCATCTCCCTGCCCCCATTATCATCTAACTCTACCCCCTCCCCATAGAAAGCAAAAATCTTCCCCACGTCTGTATTAGTTCACACTGCAGCATAGGATTGTATCACTCAGCTCTACCACGGCTCTTTTCTCCTGTCCTGTGTAAACAGAGGGAGAAGACAGGTTTATTGTCACATGTTACACAGGACGGGAGATAAGAGCCGCAGAGCTGATACAATCCTATGCTGCGGTGTTAACATAATACAGACATGGGTAAGATATTTACTTTCTATGGGGGCAGGAGGAGATTTTTTCAGGAGGCTCCGGGCAGCAGCAGCCGGACACAGACATAACTTAGTACTCACTGTGTCTGAAGAAGAAGACGACGACTGCTGCTGCTGCTGGACGTATCCTCCGAGGCTGAGCTCATAACTCCCGCTGCTGTGATGTCTCCTCCCCACACGCTGTCAGCTGTTGTGGAGGAGGAGGGGCGGGCACATCTCACTCTCCAGCGGGCCCTTACGATTTTATTCTGATGTAATGAACGGGCCCCTGCTTCGTGATGGGACCTGTTCCTTTCACCGAAATGAAATCGTAAGAGCCACACTGCCGTGAGTATATTAATTCCAGCGGGCCCCTTTTTTTAAAATTTATGCCCGGGCCCCTCACTGCAGTACCCCCAGTCCCCCCCTGATGGCGGCCCTGCCCTTGGCACTATACCAGTCACTAGAGAATCTCTGAATATTATGAAAAGGGGGTCAGAAATAACTGAACTAAGCTCTTTAAGAATTCTAGGGTGTATCCCATCTGGTCCCGGTGCCTTGTGCACATTTATTTTAATTAATTTAGCTTGGACCATATCTACATTCATCCAATTCAGTATATCAACTGATATATTAACAGCACTGGCACCAGCTACATCAGCTGCTCTTTCTTCTGTTGTATATACAGACCTAAATAAGCCATTTAGTAACTCGAAGAATTTTTTGGGATTTGTTTTACTATCCTTGGCCACCTGCCTTTCATTTTGTATTTTTGCTAATTTTATTACATTTTTCAAATTTTATTACGCTCTCTATAATTTAAAAAGGCTACAGCTGTACCCTCAGATTTGTATTTTTTAAATGCCCTTTTTTTGTCATGAATTGCCCTTTTTACAGAAGGTGTAAGCCATGTGGGATGTAATTTTAGTCGTTTATACTTGTTACCTATAGGAATACATTTTGCAGTATAATTACCCAAAGTCGATTTGAAAATCTTCCATTTATCATTTGTCCCATTATTTAACATTAGTTCTTCCCAGTCTATATCCTGAATTGCAGCTCTCATCCCGGGGAAATTGGCTTTCTTAAAATTAAATGTTTTTGCCCTCCCAGCCTGTTTGTTTTTTACAGTATAGGTAAAATGTAACTATATTGTGATCACTGTTACCGAGGTTTTCACGAACATTGACATTCCCAACAAGATCTGCATTATTAGAAATGACCAGATCCAACAGAGCTTCACATCTAGTCGGGTCTTCCACAAACTGGCCCATAAAAGTTGAGGAAATGTCTCCCCTTTGCAGTTGAAGCCGAACCATGACACCAATTAATATCCCGGTAATTAAAATCTCCCATTATTACTACAGTACCCGCCTGTGCAGCCCGCTCCATCTGTTTATATAGCTGACCTTCCATCTCCTCAGTTATATTGGGGGGTCTATAGATTACACCAAAAGTAATTTTTTCAGTGCTTACCTCCCTTTCTAGTTCCACCCACAAGGTTTCAACCTCCTCACAGTCTTCACCCACTATTGTCTCTTTCACACTCGCATTCATATCACTTCTCACATACAGACATACACCACCACCTTTCCTATTCGCCCTGACCTTCGAAACAGTGTAAAACCCTGTAGATTTACAGCCCAGTCATGTGAAGAGTCCAGCCATGTGTCAGCAACACCAACTATATCTATATTTTCTTCCAGTATCAAGGCCTCCAGCTCCCCCATTTTGCTTGCTAGACTTCTGGCATTTGTGAACATACACTTTAACTTGGCTTTCAGTTTTTCACTTTTATTCTCAGAAATGTGATTATTTTACATTATTTGGCCATTTTTATTTACACTGCTCTTTTGTAACAAAAGGATCTCCTTATCCTGTTGTCTAGTCCTCTCCCCACAGTCTGTTTCTCCCCCCCCACCAATAAAGTCTGACCCCTCTCTAACCTGACTACCCCTTTATTTTCTACAATGACCTCCCTCCTCAGCCCTAGTTTAAATACTCCACCACCCCAGCTAGAATTCTCTCCCCCAGCACAGCGGAACCCCTTCCATTTAGGTGCAAATCATCTGCAGAATACAGTTTGTACCCCAATGAAAAGTCAGCCCAGTGCTCTAGGAACCCAAAGCCTTTTCCTCTACACAAAGACTTAAGCCATGCATTTAACTCCCTGAGCTCCCGCTGTCTTTCCTGTGATGCGCATGGCACAGGCAGTATTCCTGAGAGTACAACCTTGGAGGTCCTTCCCTTCAGCTTGTAGCCTAGTTCTTTAAAATTATTCTTAAAGCTCCTCCACCTACCATTTATTCTGTCGTTGGTACCTACATGGACCACAACAGCTGGATCATCACCAGCCCCTCCCAGCAATTTGTCCACCCGTTCCACCACATGCCGAACCCTGGCACCAGGGAGACAGCAAACCATTCGGTTGAGGCGGTCTTGGCGACAAATTATTCTATCCGTCTTCCTGATTATAGAATCCCCTACAACTATCAATTGTCTTGGCTTACCTGCATTACCATCCCACCGACTACTAGCTGGGCTGTTCTCCCGGCTGTTAGGGAGATCAGTATCCACTAGGGCTGCCATTTCTGAGACAGAAACCCTCGCATCATCACCCAACTTGGCAATTTTGCTTGGAATATCAGAAACAGGATTGGCCTTCCTTTTCTTGGACCCCTTTCTACTGCCCCTAACTACATTAACCTAACTACTTGCCTGATCCTGCTCACCCATGTCTTCACCCTCCAGTTCTAACACACTAACTGCATGCTCAGTGAGCAGCAAGCTCAGCTCAAGATTGTCTATCTTCCTCAGTGTTGCATTCTGCTCCTCCAGATCTCTAATGCGAGCTTCCAGGTGACGAACATGCTCACATCTGCCACAGAGGTATTCACCCTGGAACTCCGGCTCCAGTCGTGCATACATATGGCAAACTGTGCACTGAAGAAAACCTCCAATCTTGCTGTCCATTATCCCAGTTACAAAAAAAACAGTGAACAATTGTTAAACTAAAAGAAAAGAAGAGTACTTACAGGGGCTTTAACTCCTCTTTTTAACTTCAGTTTTGTAACTCCACTTGATATACAAATAACTTGTTTAAAAATCCCACCAGAGCAGGCTCTCCAGAGTCCTGAGGGCTAATTTATACCACCTGGGACCAGTTAACCCATCCCCCTAGTCAGCTGCTCAGCAGGAAGTAAGCTGCAAAGAAAAAATGGTTTTAAATTGTGTCAGTTTTGCAAACTTCTTTTAGCAAGCACTCAATTCATATATCACATACTATAGCCCCCACTTTGTCCAGAGGCGTAGCTAGGTTCTCCAGCACCCGGGGCAAAGATTCAGTTTGGCGCCCCCCCCCCAACCTCTTTCCCGACATCTCCTTCCCCCTCGCCGTGTTTGTTTTCTCTACCAATCGACGTGTCATTTATTTTTATGTAACGCGAGCATAAAAACATTTGTAGATTTTACAAGCAATATGGTTCTATACACAACACCAGAACCATGCTCAGTACATATATACAGCCCCAGAAGCAAGCTCACTACATATATACAACACCAGCACAAATACAGCTCAATTTAGTGCAACCCCTCCCGTATAGGAGTGTACGGCGTAAAACTACAGCTCCCAGCATGGACCAAACAATGGTGAGGATATGCTGGGAGATGCTGTATCACAAAAATAAATCCTATCATAATCACACCACCCATCATCTCGCTGCAGATCATACAGTGACTACATTACTGATTAGAGGCAGAATAAACATTTACATTAAGTGACTCACCGGTGACGTCTCAGATTCTAGTTATTTTTCTCCATCCGGTCCAGACCTCTATGGTGGCTTCTCCCGGTCACAGCCCATTTCTGCAGTTTGCCGCTCACATGTCTTCAGCTTCTCACTTTTCCAACATTTCTGCACCTATAAATAAATATAAAGTTATCATTATACCACACACTACGCCCCTAAATATAATAGCGCCATACACTGCACCTCTAATTATAATAGCACCATACACCGTGTCCCACACACACACACACACACACACACACACACACTGTGCCCCCTGTAGATAGTGCCTGCCATAGAGCCCCCTGTAGATATTGCCTGCCATAGAGCCCCTGTAGATAGTGCCCCCATATAGACCACCCCTGTATATAATGTCCCACAAATAACTCCCCCTATAGTGCTCTACAGATAGCCCACCCCTGTATATAGCCCCCTGTAGATATAGCCCACCCCTGTATATAGTACTCTACAGATAGCCCAACCATGTATGTAGCCCCCCTGTAGATATAGCCCACCCCTGTATATAGTGCTCCACATATAGTCCACCACTGTATATAGTGTTTCACAGATAGCCCACCCCTGTATATAGCCCCCCTTGTACATATAGTCCACCCCTGTATATAGTGCTCCACTAGATAGTCCACCCCTGTATATAGTGCTCCACAGATAGCCCACCCTTGTATATAGTATATACAGGGGTGGGCTATCTGTGGATAACTATATACAGGGGTGGACTATATGTACAAGGGGGCTATATACATGGGTGGGCTTTCTGTGGACCACTATAGGGGGAGCTATTTGTGGGATACTATATACAGGGGTGGACTATATCTACAGGGGGACTATATACAAGGGTGGGCTATATCTACAGGGGGACTATATCTACAGGGGTGGGCTATCTACAGGGGTGGGCTATCTACAGGGGGACCATATCTACAGGGCTGGGCTATACACAGGGGTGATGTCTGAAGAGAGAAAAACGTACACAGCGCCACATGGTGCAAAATAAACCTTAAAGGATAGGGTACAGAATAGTAAAATAGGTGATTGTGCTCACCATAAAAGCTAGTACTGGCAGGTACAGCTTAATGTAAAAGTCCGTTTGATGAAGCCAGGTTGCAGCTTTCCGTATCCAGGTACCGGCATCAATGAGATTGAGCCGCAGGAGAGTAGGGGTAGTATATTTCAATGAAATATATTTAAAAAAACTGGATGTTTTTGGAGAGCGCTACTTGATATGAAGAAAAGGCAGATAAGTACTACTAAGTTGATTTATTGTGCAACACAGGATGGGCTTAGTAGTACTTATCTGCCTTTTCTTCATATCAAGTAGCGCTCTCCAAAAACATCCAGTTTTTTAATATATTTCATTGAAATATACTACCCATACACAGGGGTGGGCTATACACAGGGGTGGGCTATATCTACAGGGGTGGGCTATATCTACAGGGGTGGGCTATATCTACAGGGGTGGGCTATATACAGGGCTGGGCTATATACAGGGCTGGGCTATATACAGGGGTGGGCTATATCTACAGGGGTGGGCTATATCTACAGGGGTGGGCTATATCTACGGGTGGGCTATATCTACGGGTGGGCTATATACAGGGCTGGGCTATATCTACAGGGGTGGGCTATATCTACAGGGGTGGGCTATATCTACAGGGGTGGGATATATACAGGGGTGGGCTATATACAGGGGTGGGCTATATCTACAGGGGTGGGCTATATCTACAGGGGTGGGCTACATCTACAGGTGGCTATATACTATATAGCTCCCCTGTAGCTATAGCCCACCCCTGTATATGGTGCTCCATAGATAGCCCACCCCAGTATATAGCCCCCCTGTAGATATAGTCCCCCTGTATATAGCCCACCCCCTGTAGATATAGTCCACCTGTATATAGCCCACCCCCTGTAGATATGGTCCCCCTGTGGATAGCCCACCCCAGTATATAGCCCCCCTGTAGATATAGTCCCCCTGTATATAGCCCACCCCCTGTAGTTATAGCCCCCCTGTAGATATAGTCCCCCCCCCCGCAGATACAGCCACACACGTCTATTACAGTTAAAAAAAATAATAATATTCAAACTCACCTTATTCCCGCTCCCACGTTGTCCGGCAGCCACGGAGACCTGCTCTCTTCTGCGCAGGTCTCCAGGGGGTTGAACGCGGCGTCTATGAAAGGCGCTGATTGGCTGGGCAGGATGACTTTCCCTGTCAGTCAGTCAGCGCCTTTCATCGACGGAAGCTTCACTGGTACAAAAGGTACCAGTTGCTTCATTCGTGGAAAGGCGCTGAATGGCCGGGCACGGAACGTGCCCGGTCATTCATTGCTTCTAATTGTACCTGTGTCCTTTGCGACACAGGTACAATTATAGTGCAGGAGGAGGTGGCGCTGGCGCCCCCCTCTGAGCTGCGCCCGGGGCACATGCCCCGCCTGCCCCCCCCACTAGCTACGCCCCTGCTTTGTCACACACAACACAGTAAATGAATCCGGTTTTGTAACTCCACTTGATATACAAACTACTTGTTTAACAAGCCCACCAGAGAAGGCTCTCCAGAGTCCTGAGGGCTAATTTATACCACCTGGGACCAGTTAACCCCTCCCCCTAGTCAGCTCCTCAGACATGGCGAATCCCTCTGGACGTGGCAGATGACACAGGACGTGGCGGATGACACAGGACGTGGCAAACAACAGCAGGTGCAGTTGACATGACTCCAACTAGTAGGCACAAGAACAAGAGCACAGCACAGGATACAGGAACAGGTAACAGGGCACGGTTAACAACTGGAACGGGAAACACTAAGGGACCATTTGCAAGACAGACTTGGGATATATTAATAAATGCTCAGGCAAGGATCAGACGTGCTGGGGCCTTCTTATAGTCCAGGAAATCATGTGTGTTGATGATTTTCTTCATGTGCGCGCGCTGGCCCTTTAAGAGCAGGCACGAGCGTGCGCGCGCACCCTACGGGACACAGCGGACCAGACTCACAGATCCATGTCTGCGGGCGTCAGTAGGTGAGTAGACCCGATGGCCCGCGGCCATGGACGCTACACTCAGTACATATATACAACACCAGAACCAAGCTCAGCACATATATACAACACCAGAACCAAACTTCTACATATATACAGTACCAGAACAAAGCTCAGTACATATATACAGCTCCAAAACATAGCTCAGTACATATATACAGCACCAGAACAAAGCTCAGGACATAGATACAGCTCCAAAACAAAGCTCGGGAAATATATACAGCACCAGAACCAAGCTCAGTACATATATATGTCGTGGAAATCCATCGCTCAAAATATATTAGACTGAAATTTATACGAGTCCCAACAGACTCTCAAGGCCAGACTCCATTAGTCAGAATCCTAATTAGGATATTTCACCGATATATAGCGAGAGAGGAGAAGAAAACACACAGACTCGCTTATATGTTCAAAATGCTCCTCTGAAGGATTTATTACCAAACTCAAACTGTTAAACTGAAATTCAGAAGGGGTGTAGGCTTGAGGTAAACCAATCAGAGACAATGTAACAGTATTTGTTATTCAGTAAAAAGCATACAATAAAATACATCCCAGATACATCATTATAATTCTTCACACATTATGTTTACAGATGTCTTATCTCTCTTTTGGACAGAATGTCCTCGTGGAGATGGGGGGAGACCTTCCCTCACGCATACTTGCCATCCCCCCATCTCACTCCCTGTCCATCTTCGCATGGGAACCAAGGTCAAAGATAAAACATACGAAATCAACATTACTTGTATTAAAGGAACAATGACTTTCCTATTCACTACAAAAGAACCAAGATGGGAACTCCAGACAAGATGGCTGCTGCACGAAACTAAATAATTTAAACATTATCATCACTTTCACATATTACATATCTTAGTAATTCGGCCTCGTGCTTGATAATTCACAATGTAATTTCATACAGAGAATATAAGCAAATAAATCATCCTTCACATATACAACACCAGAACAAGCTCAGTACATATATACAACACCAGAACCAAACTTCTACATATATACAGCACCAGAACAAAACTCATTACAGATATACAGCACCAGAACCAAGCTCAGTACATATATACAACACCAGAACAAAGCTCAGTACGTAAATACAGCACCAGCACAAATACAGGTCAATTTAGTGCAACCCCTGTTGTCCCCTCAGAGGCTCACTGTTCATTGGCCCATCTGGCATTTGCCAGAACTGCCAGATGGCCAGTCTGGCCCTGCCTGCAAATGATATTAGCTTTATGTTACTTTTCAGGTGCACCTGGACTAAATATTATTACTCTATTGTACATTAAATAAAGCAGTAGATAAACAAACATTGTACATCCTCCTTGGACCTACCAAATGAGAATGGATTTAAAGAGGCTCTGTCACCAGATTATAAGTGCCCTATCTCCTACATAGTCTGATCGGCGCTGTAATGTAGATAACAGCAGTGTTTTTTATTTTGAAAAACGATCATTTTTGAGCAAGTTATGAGCAATTTTAGATTTATGCTAATTAGTTTTTTAAAGACCAACTGGGCGTGTTTTTACTCTTGACCAAGTGGGCGTTGTAAAGAAGTGTATGAGGCTGACCAATCAGAGTCATACACTTCTCATTGTTGCAGCCCAGCTTCTTTCACTGCACAATCATACTGTGCTGTGGATCATGCTGGGCCAGAACAATGAGAAGTGTATAACGCTGATTGGTCACTGATTGGTCAGCCTCATACACTTCTCTTGGTCAAAAGTAAAAACACGCCCAGTTGGTCTTTAACCCCTTCCCGCTCCTTGACGTACTATTACGTCATGGCAGCTGTATCGTTCGCGCTCCATGCCGTAATAGTACGTCTCGGGAGTAACGGCCGTTTCGGCCGTCCTCCCGACACATACAGGAGCTGTGACGCTGCTGTCTTGTTCAGCAGCTGTCACAGCTCCTACAGCGGGGACCGATCGCTGTGTCCCCGCTGATTAACCCCTTAAAAGCCGCGTTCTATAGAGATCGCGGCTTTTTAGGGGTTAAGCTGCCATCGCCGGCCTGCTACGCGATAGCGGCCGGCGATGGTGACTATGGCAACCGGACACCAAACAATGGCGTCCGGCTATGCCATAGACGGAAGCCTAGTGGGTCCTGACAACGTCAGGACCCACTATGCTTGCTGTCAGTGAGTAGCTGACAGTTCTAATACACTGCACTACGCATGTAGTGCAGTGTATTAGAATAGCGATCAGAGCCTCCTGCCCTCATGTCCCCTAGTGGGACAAAGTAATAAAGTGAAAAAAAAGTTAAAAAAAGATGTGTAAAAATTAGAAAATAAAAGATTTAAAAGTAATAAAAGTAAAAATCCCCCCTTTTCCCTTATCAGTCCTTTATTATTAATAAAAATATATAAACAAACAAATAAACTATACATAATTGGTATCGCCGCGTCCGTAACGGCCTGAACTACAAAATTATTTCATTATTTATCCCGCACGGTGAACGCCGTAAAATAAAATAATAATAAACCGAACCACAATCACAATTCTTTGGTCACTTCACCTCCCAAAAAATGGAATAAAAAGAGATAAAAAAGTCGCATGTACCTAAAAATGGTACTGATCAAAACTACAGTTCGTTACGCAAAAAATAAGTCCTCGCACGGCTTTATTGATTGAAAAATAAAAACGTTATGGCTCTTAGAATAAGGTAACACAAAAAGTGAATGATTGTTTACAAAACGTATTTTATTGTGCAAACGCCATAAGACATAAAAAAAAACTATAAACATCTGGTATCGCCGTAATCGTATCGCCACGCAGAATAAAGTGAATATGTAATTTATAGCGCACGGTGAACGCTGTAAAAAAAAACGAAAAAAAAAACAATAGTAGAATTGCTGTTTTTTAGTCACCACGCCACCTAAAAATAGAATAAAAACTGATCAAAAAGCCGCATGCACCCCAAGAAAACTACAATGGATTCCTCAAGGGGTCTAGTTTCCAAATTGGGGTCACTTTTGGGGGGTTCCCAATGTTTTGGCACCACAAGACCTCTTCAAACCGGACATGGTGCCTAATAAAAAAGAGGCCTCAAAATCCACTGGGTGCTCCTTTGCTTCGGAGGCCGGTGCTTCAGTCCATTACCGCCCAAGGGCCACATGTGGGATATTTCTCTAAACTGCAGAATCTGGGCAATACGTATTAAGTTGCGTTTCTGTGATAAATCCTTTTGTGTTATAAAAAAAATGGTATAAAGAGGATTTTCTGACAAAAAAAAAATGTAAATTTCACCTCTACTTTGCTCTAAATTTTTGTGAAACACCTAAAGGGTTCATAAACTTTCTACATGCTGTTGTGAATACTTTGAGGGGTCTAGTTTCTAAAATGGGGTATTTGATAGGGGTTTCTAATATATGGGCCCCTCAAAGCAACTTCAGAACTGAACTGGAACCTAAAAAAATAAATAAATGAGGCAATACTTCGCTTCTTACATTATACTGATAATGAGCCGTGCCCACCCCGAGATGACCCCAGTTTTGACCGTTTGTATAAACGGAGACCCCTATTAGACCGTTCCAGTGCCCGGTTTTCCCAAGCATACACCCCCGAGAAGTGTATTTCTATTGATGAGTCCCTGGTACATTTTAAAGGGAGGGTTCAATTCCGCGAGTACCTGCCGGGTAAGAGGGTAAGGTATGGCGTGAAGATGTATAAGCTGTGAGAGTGCATCAGGGTATACCTACAGGTTTAGGATATATGAAGGAAAGGCCACCCCCAAACCAGACTGCATCCTGGACTACAATAGGTACATGGGAGGGATGGACTTGTAAGATCAAGCCCTGAAGCCCTACAGCGGCATGCGGTGTGGTATAAGAAGCTGGCCGGGAACATCATATAGATGGCTTTGTACAATGCGTACGTGCTACGTCGATGTGCAGGCCAGACGGGAACTTTCCTGGAATTTCAAGAGGTGATTATCAAGAACCTAATCTTTAGGGACCAAGAAGGGGGGGCACCCAGTACTTCTGGAAGCGAGCCCACACGCATCGTACCAGGGCAACACTTTCCAGGGGAAGTTCCCCAAACTGGCAAGAAGGGAAAAAGTCAAAAGAGGTGCAAAGTCTGCTATAAGAGGGGGATAAGGGAGGACACAATATATCAATGTGACACGTGTCCCGAATAACCAGAGCTCTGTATGAAAGTGTTTTAAAATTTATCATACATCCCTTGGTTTATAATTTACCCCAATTTTACTTACCCTGATGCACTCCGCACAGCTTATCCCCCCTCGTCTTTCCCCTCTGGGCCCTGCTGTGTGTCCAGGCAGCTGATAACAGCCACATGTAGGGTATTGCCATACCCGGGAGAACCCACATTACAGTTTATGGGGTGTAGGTCTCCGGTCAAAATGGTCACTACACCTCTAGATGAATGCCTTAAGGGTGTAGTTTTTAAAACGGGGTCACTTCTTGCGGGTTTCAACTGTACTGGTACCTCAGGGGCTTCTGCATACACGACTTCGCACTAGAAAATCCAGAGTAGGCCAAATGGTGGTCCTTTCCTTCTGAGCCCTCCCATGGGCCCAAACGGCAGTTTATCACAACAAATGGGGTATTGCGGCACTCAGGACAAATTGGGCAACAAAATTGAGTATTTTATTTCTTGTGAAAATAAGAATTTTTGAGCTAAAATGACATATTATTGGAAAAAATATATTTTTTTTAAATTCCCAGCCCAATTCAAATAAGTTCTGTGAAGAAACTATGGGGTCTAAATGGTCACATTACCCATAAATGAATTCCTTGAGCGGTGGAACAAATTGCGCAACAGAATGGGGTATTTTGTTTCTTGTGAAAATAAGAAATTTTCAGCCAAAACTACATATTATTTGACAAAAATAATTTTGTTTTCATTCCCAGCCCAATTCAAATAAGTTCTGTGAAGAAACTATGGGGTCTAAATGGTCACATTACCCATAAATGAATTCCTTGAGGGGTGTAGTTTCCAAAATGGGGTCACTTCTGGTGGGTTTCCATTGCTTTGATACCTCTGGGGCTCTGCAAATGTGACATGGCACCCGAAAACCAATCCAACAAAATCTGTACTCCAAAGAACACACAGCGCTCCTTCCCTTCTGAGGCCTCCCATGGGCCCAAACGGCAGTTTATCAACACAAATGGGGTATTGCCGCACTCAGGACAAATTGGGCAACAAAATTGAGTATTTTATTTCTTGTGAAAATAAGAATTTTTGAGCTAAAATGACATATTATTGGAAAAAATATATTTTTTTTAAATTCCCAGCCCAATTCAAATAAGTTCTGTGAAGAAACTATGGGGTCTAAATGGTCACATTACCCATAAATGAATTCCTTGAGCGGTGTAGTTTCCAAAATGGGGTCACTTCTGGTGGGTTTCCATTGCTTTGATACCTCTGGGGCTCTGCAAATGCGACATGGCACACGAAAACCAAACCAGCAAAATCTGTACTCCAAAGAACACACAGCGCTCCTTCCCTTCTGAGGCCTCCCATGGGCCCAAACGGCAGTTTATTGCCACAAATGGGGTATTGATGCACTCAGGAGAAATTGGGCAACAAAATTGAGTATTTTGTTCCCTGTGAAAATAAGAAATTTTGGTAAAAAATGACATTTTATTGGAAAAAATGACATTTTTTTAATGTCACAGCCCAATTGAAATAGGTGCTGTGAAAAAACTGTGCGGTCAAAATGCTAACAACAACCATAAATGAATTCCTTGAGGGGTGTAGTTTCCAAAATGGGGTCACTTTTGGTGGGTTTCCATTGCTTTGATACCTCTGAGGCTCTGCAAATGCGACATGGCACCCGAAAACCAATCCAACAAAATCTGGACTCCAACAAACATATAGCGCTCCTTTCCTTCTGAGCCCTCCCATGGGCCCAAACGGCAGTTTATCACCACAAATGGGGTACTGCCACACTAAGGACAAATTGGGCAACAAAATGGGGTATTTTGTTCCCTGTGAAAATAAGAAATTTTGATCACAAATGACATTTTATTGGAAAAAATGACATTTTTTTCATTTCAGAGCCCAATTCAAATACGTGCTGTGAAAAAAATGTGCGGTCAAAATGGTAACAACAACCCTAAATGAATTCCTTGAGGGGTGTAGTTTACAAAATGGGGTCACTATTGGGGGATTCCTACTGTTTTGACACCTCAACACCTCTTCAAACCTGGCATGCTGCCTAAAATATATTCTAATAAAAAAGAGGACTCAAAATGCACTAGGTGCTTCTTTGCTTCTAGGGCTTGTCTTTTAGTCCACGAGCGCAGTAGGGCCACATGTGGGACATTTCTAAAAACTGCAGAATCTGGACAATACATATTTAGTAGTGTTTCTCTGGTAAAACCTTCTGTGTTACAGAAAAAAAAATGAATAAAATTGAAATTCAGCAAGAAAAAATAAATTTGCAAATTTCACCTCCACTTTGCTTTAATTCCTGTGAAATGCCTGAAGGGTTAAAAAACTTTCTAACTGCTGTTTTGAATACTTTGAGGGGTCTAGTTTTTAAAATGGGGTGTTTTATCAGGGTTTCTAATACATAGGCCCCACAAAGCCACTTCAGAACTCAAGAGGTACCTTAAAAAAAAGGCTTTTGAAATTTTCTTAAAAATATGAGAAATTGCTGTTTATGTTCTAAGCCTTGTAACGTCCAAGAAAAATAAAAGAATGTTCAAAAAACGATGCCAATCTAAAGTAGACATATGGGAAATGTGAACTAGTAACTATTTTGGGTGGTATAACCGTCTGTTTTACAAGCAGATGCATTTAAATTCTGAAAAATGCAATTTTTTCAAAATTTTCTCTAAATTTTGCAATTTTTCACCAATAAACACTGAATATATCGACCAAATTTTACCACGAACATGAAGCCCAATGTGTCACGAGAAAACAATCTCAGAATCGCTTGGGTAGGTTTAAGCATTCCGACGTTATTACCACATAAAGTGAAATATGTCAGATTTGAAAAATGGGCTCTGAGCCTTAAGGCCAAAACTAGGCTGCGTCCTTAAGGGGTTAAGAAACGAATTAGTATAAATATAAAATTGCTCATAACTTGCTCAAAAATGATTGTTTTTCAAAATAAAAAACACTGCTGTAATCTACATTACAGCGCCGATCACATTATGTAGGAGATAGGACACTTATAATGTGGTGACAAAGCCTCTTTAAAGAACTGTGGGAATCAATCCACGTCGGGATAGTTTTTTACCTTTTGAAAATTCTATCTATCATCTCAGTCTGCGATACAAGACATTCCCTACTGCTATAACTTCTTATTGTCTCAACCACAAGTCTATGTTCCTATTATAAAACTGTAGGTAACATAGCATGCCTCTTAAGACAGGAAATTACAGCTCAACTTCACGCATAAGTGGATTAATGCTTATATAAAGATAGTGGGCCAAAACATATGACAGGCATAATGGAACAATTAACATGTCTCTGCCTACTATCGCAGAATAAGAATAATGTGATGGCTATGATGGAAATAAGCTATGAAAATTATACCATTTAATAAGGAATTGCTGGGTTGTGCTGTGTCCTATTCATCAAAACCCAACAGATCATGTTACATTATAATACAAATATGCACCAAACCGTAAAAAATAAAGTAATTTATTTCAAACTGTAACTGTCCAGGTTATCACAAATCCAGTTCTACTATGTGATTACAAGAGGGATTTGCTGTAATTGTACATCAGCAGCTGTCTCCCAGCAGTTTCTAGTCTTTGTATCTCACAGAGGAAAAAAACAGCAGCTTATGGATATCAGCAGGTTGCACCAGCAACTCATCCGTCTTATGAAGATTCCTGCATGTAGAACCCGCTGCCTACATCTTCGGCAACTATGTTTGAATTATAAAGTTCTATTCATTCATAAATACTAGCCTTTTCCTTCATTGGATATAAGATGAATGAAGAATGGGAGAGTTGGATTCATGGCTGCTGTGAGGTTTTATAAAAATTTGGTAAAGAATGCCGTAAAGCGGTATTCCAGTTTCAGCAAATAAGGGTTATTCAATTAATAACAAAAAGTTATGCATTTTTCTAATATTCTTTGTGTATCCATTCTATGTGGGTTTCAAGATCTCTGATTGCAGCAATTCGAATGGAACCTTTATTAATAACCTGTAGAGGCAGAAAATCTGTCCTGGTAATGTAATGGACACAGAGTGCAGTACAAGAGAGAGCTCTGATAATTGTACTGTAACTGTAGCAAGGGGGATGCCAAGCATAGCACCCCACATAATATATAATGTACTGGAATTGCATGTGACAAGCGACAACTCAAAAAAAGTGTGAAAACCCACGAAAATCAGGATGAAAAAATGTAAACACTGAAAAACAATTTTAAAACATCTAAAAAAAAAAAAATTAACACACAAGAGTCACAGACAATAATATGACAATACTGTAGCAATAGCTCAAAATATGAGGATGACCAGACATAAGATAAGAATAAATGGTTTTTAAATCAACCGCAACACTCAACAAGATCATAAGGTGCAAATATATGTCATGAAATTGTCACAGGTCAAGTATAAAGTGCAAAATGCTTAATGCTTAATAAGAAACAAATCTTGACATACTAAAGAGTAACTGAGTAATTACCCACAAAATACATATAAATAATGTGACATCCAGCAGACAGTTACAGTGCAAAACAAGACCATGAGTCCAAGCCAGTAGGGTTAGAGAAAAATGATCAGCCACACAAAATGCAAAGAGTGGAGTGAGGTCAATCTGAGTCTGGTCAGAGCATACCCTACAGCTGGAGCCCCACGCGTTTTGCTGATAAAAGTTCAGCCTCCCAGGGGTCATAACAGACATAATGTGCCAGGAGGCATAAGTAAGACCCATAGTGGCCAGCTACGGTATACTACTATTGTGTCAATTGCTCATGTTTCTTTGACCTTTATACATAGTCTTCCCTTTAGCTAGCATGGCACCACATTTAACTATGCTTATTGGGGTCTCTATTGAAGTCTCTAATCTTGATTATTTTTTTCTATACACATGGTCCCCTGACAAGCAAGTGATAAAGAAACGCGTTGGGAAAATTTATTTGTGAAAACAGGGCATAAAAGAATGCTGACAGGGTTAGGACCATTGCATGGCCACCCTTTTAAAGGCGACTACTCTGCATTACTCTACACTATTTCTAAATCGACTGATTATCAGATTTTTTTAAGTGTATTAAAAGCTATGCTTTAAAAGGTTTCACATTTTCAGTGATAGTGTAACTGTAACAATCCCTGCACTTATGTGTACATCACATGACCAGAACAGCCTCTGGAAGAAACAATGAAGGTTCTTATTGAGTGACAACAAAGAGAGCTCTTGAAAAGCATGATTAACTCATACGGAATCATTATTAGCAAATTGTATACATTTTAAAAATATAATCAATCAGATTTTTGGGCTGAAACTGGAATACCTTTTTAATTCTTACAGCCTTGATGAGCTTGTGTTTTAGGCAGATATTAGATAGATAGATAGATAGATAGATAGATAGATAGATAGATAGATAGATAGATAGATAGATAGATAGATAGATAGATAGATAGATAGATAGATAGATAGATAGGATAGATAGATTTGTTAAAACGTTGGCATTTTTCTGTACCCAGATTATACCCAATCTAAACTACAACACCATAGACGGACAAAAATCTGGTTACTTGATGTTTTCTAAAGAACTCTACTACTCCACTCCACCTGATTTTTTAGGAAAGGACGAAAAGAATGTGGGCATTGTCAAACAATTAAACAAATATAATGGTAGTTTCTCCTGGCTCAAATACCCACAATATATCTTTCAGACCAGAGCAGGTAAAACTAAATTGGGTATGATCCAACAAATACCCTAAACGACATATATAAAATAAAGTATAGTTACGTTTACCGCTCAGACGGCACTGGTAACAGTCCAATATCATTCAGTATGGACACTCTCTCCCAGAAAAATGCAGTGGACAATCCGCAATCCAATGAGGGTGTGGATGGTAATTCTTATCCTTGTAGTTCCACCGAGCTCCCTATCGTCTCTCTCCACATTCAAAGAACTCCTGGTAGGAAATCTATGTCTCTAATAGATGGAAAAAGGAAGACACAAAGTGCAACAGCCTCTGAAAAAAGATTGCTCCACGCCAAGTTTAATCCATACTAACAGAAGTAACAAGAAATAAAAGCATCAAGGTAAGTAAAAATCTTTACAATTTGCCCTAGAGTTAGCCGGGAGGGCGAAACCCAGGGTCGGGCGAGAGTGTTTGGCGTGCCGCCTAGAAATTGTAAAGATTTTTACTTACCTTGATGCTTTTATTTCTTGTTACTTCTGTGAGTATGCATTAAACTTGGCGTGGAGCAATCTTTTTTCAGAGGGAGTTGCACTATGTGTCCATACTGAACGATATTGGACTGTTACCAGTGCTGTCTGAGCGGTAACTTAACTGTACTTTATAATTGTCAAACTATTGTTCCAACACTGCACATATCCTATTACAGTAGGTGTGAAAAAATACTCAAGGATTACCACTTGTAATGTCGAATTGTTTTGTGTTATACAATATTAACCACTTTAGGACCACCCACTGTAAATATATTTAAATCCATTCTCAGCTGGTGTTTGTGTCCCCCACAAAAGCACCGATACCCATATCTGGATGCTACTAACAGCCTCTGGTCCTGGTGACATCACTGGGACTTGAATAGTTCAGGTCCCAATTACGTGATCGCCAAGACAACCAATCATGGAACTCGCAGGAAGAGTTAGTTGCAGTAAAACATTTTCCCGGAATTAGGGGATACATTTTTGGGGTAAATAATATTGGTTCTACCACCTACCTTAGAACAGAACATGAAAATAATAAGAAAATGTGTATTTTTTTTTCTGGTTTCTGCCCATTTTTTCAAATATAAGACTTCTAAAAAAATAAAAAAAATAATCAACTTTAGAATGCAGCATTCCAAAATTTGAAAATTTTGCTCTGGGCAGCAAAGTCCAAAACACCCTAGGTCATGAAAGGGTACAACTAGTTAGGAATGAGACACAGTAGGATCTTTCTTTCTGAAAATAGCATCACATGATTGCATATATTACTATCATATGATCACATCACAGCAACGTAATGAGACAAATTATTGGATCAAAGGGAACCTCTGCACAATCTTCTAGCACAGTTATTGATGAAGATTGGCCAGATTCCTGTCACAAAGTCATAAATGAAGGTCACATTTCAGGCTCCCCGGCTTTATACTTATAATCTCTTATCTTATTGTGTTCCCCTGGCAGAGATAATACTGTCTAATGAAATGCGGCACTGGGCACCCTGGGATTCTCTGTGGATATGGGATTCAAGTGATTCTATTACACATTACTTTGACATTTTGATAAATGCAAGTCCAGTCACAAAGAGCTACATAATATGGACTGGGTAAGTGTTAGCCACACATCTATTTAGAATTATTTATTGTTAAAATGTAATCAAAATCAATTCAATGGGGATCTTTTGTGATACTTGGGCATGGATTTGGTTGTCATCCTTGCAAGGAGATCAACCTTTCATCAGGGCAAATGAACACAATCTGGTCCCACTTATATGCCACTAACTCTGACACACTTATTTGACCATTGGCTCTGCTGCCATCCTACAAAAAATCACCTCTGAATACTTAATTATTATAAATGTATGATTAATGTCTACAGAAGCCGATTGGTTTAAAACTGTACATTTCGAGCAAGTCCATAACATTTCTGCTGTCCAAAGTGTGTATATAATAATAATAATGCCAAGTAGTGTAAAGAATAAGACAACTGTCTAAGACATGAGAGAGAATCAAACATGGAAGTTTAATACTCTAATAATTGTAAAATTCTCAGTCTCAAAGATACCTAGAGAAAGAACCATCACACAATTCATCTATAAGATCACCTTTTACCACGACTTTTGTTTAGGTCTAGAAACTCTGTTGTCTTACAAGATTGCCAGGCCAACACAAGTCATTTTCCCAAAATCACAATCTAGTATAACAGCAGCGAACACCAAATACAGGAAAAGAAGCCCAATAACTGGCACCAGTAACAAGTTTAAATTGTACAAGCCACAGTATTTTCTCATTGGCATTATTATTGCAAGCAAATTACCTCTCAAGAACATGGCAACATCTTTAACATTTTATTCTCATGGGGCCCTCGTAAGTGAGAAAAATTTAGAGAAATTATTAAAGAACTCAGACATTATGACATAAGTCACTGCTGGTTCTCCCCTACCAGATATAATTAAACAGGTTTTACAAGTTATTACAATAACAGTGTATAAGCTGGATATGATGGAATGAACAAATATTACAGTATATACTAATTGTCCAAAAGCCCACAATTACCACGCCAGGTGCTGTTCTACCCCACTGGGTCTCATTGGACTGGGAGGCAAACTTTCAGTCTCGGATCTATGTGATGTATGTGGCATGGCTGCCAATCACTGACCGCAGTGGTGATATCAGTAGGGATCGTTGGAGCAGGAACGGTGGGGAATTAAATAGAGAATATATGATCTTTTGTTATTATTATGCATAACTTGGCTATAGAAATAAAATTTATGTCGACCATTATTTGGTGCTAGAATAGAAGTGCTTGCAGCTCATATCAATACTAATGACCAGTGCTAAAAGTAACATTCCCATCTCACAAGAGCATGAAGACCTAGATGTGTCACCCTCTGGCCACCACATTATTTAATGTGAAACCAGAGCTATTATAGAGGTATACATTGTACAAATTCTGTTTTGTGTTTTATAATGTTTTCTTTACGATAGCTGGGGAATATAATGTGTACAGTTCGTATCATTCCAAAATGTGTCAAGTTATTTTCCTTGTGTACGTGAATTCTAAACACAGTAGTTGTTATGCACAAGTTTTGAAGATGCAGAACAAAGGTATGTATTTTTTTTATAAGCCATGTTTTCTTCTGAAAGGAATAAATAGGTTATACAAGAGCACATTGAATCAAAGTATTATTGTTCGCAAATACTTTAAGTGGGAGTAAGTGGAGAGACAACTGGCGGTAAGAGAGAGAAATTTGTATATTTGCAAACATGTGTATTCTGTATGAAATTCATCAAAACTTCATCAGTGGGGATTATTTATAATAACCACAAATTTTAGAAGTATTACATCAAGTACTAAAATGCTTCTTTTCTCTCTCCTTTCTGGATGACACTAATAAAACTGCTGACTAGAGATAAGGGAATCCGACAGTCGGCTGCTGTGATGCAGTATTCATTTTCATACATAAGGAATGTCTTATATTATGTTAATAAATAAGCTTTGTGTGAAATAACTTTTTGAATTTTTTTAGTTCAGAAATTCCAGTAAATGCAAGCAATATCTTCTAACAGGCATTTTAGTTCAGCAGCTCAGTCTCATAACCTGAGGGATTTCACAATGTCACCGGACAACAATAGTATTATAGACAAAAAGTTCAAATAAGGATAGTGCTAAATGAAGTCTTATAATAAACAAATAGAGGGGTTCACATTAAGACTCACCTCTCCGGGGGGAGTAACTAGACTCAAACCACTGAATCCAGGTATTTCCCACTAGATCTCAACACTGCCAAAACTCCTTTGTTACAGTACATAGTGTCATGTCCATGGCCGCGGGCCGTCAGGCTCACTCACCTCCTGACGGCCGTAGCCATGGGTATGCGAGCACTGGCCCCAGTCTCCTCCTCAGCAGACATCAGTGCTCACTTCCGCTTACCTCAAAGTTAATGTCAAAATTAGCCCATGAGTACCCTGGACTATAAGAAAGGCTCAGCCCCTTCCTCCCATGCCTGAGCGTTGTTGTCGTACCCAAAGTTTGTCTAAGTAAATGGTCTCCTAGTGTTTCCCAGTTCCCAGTGTTCCCAGTGTTCCCCGTTCCTGTACCTGTATCCTGTATCCCGTGCTATCCTGGTTAAGTGCCGTGCTGAGCTGAAGTCGTGCTTTGCTATATACCATGCCTGTCTGGGAAGAGAAAAACGTAAACAGCGCCACATGGTGCAAGATAAACCTGATAGGTAAGTAGATTAAATGATAGTAGGTAAAAGCACTCACCTAACAAAGTATGTACTGGCAGGTACACCTTGGTGATAAAGGCAGTGATAACATAAGGTTGCAGCTTTCATTATCCAAATACCGGCATCAATTATATTGTGTCCCAAGAAATAACCATTTAAAATAGATATATATTTTTTGGTAAAAATATATCAAAAATGGATATGGGAAAGCGCTACACAAAGGAACAATCAGCAGAGTACTAATAATAATAGGTGGATTTATTTAGCAAAAGAAGGGGCCCCTTCTTTTGCTAAATAAATCTAACTATTATTGTTAGTACTCTGCTGATTCTTCCTTTGTATAGCGCTTTCCCATATCCATTTTTTTATATATTTTTACCAAAAAATATATATCTATTTTAAATGGTTATATACCACGCCTGTCCTGCTACACCACGCCTGACGTCTGCCTGCTGTCTAGTCCCAGCCGAGCCTGTCATTGCTACTGTCCGAGCTGCCACAGGTACACTATACGAACTATAGACTGTGACCTGCGTCCTGATGGCCAGCTGCCATACCGTCAAGGCGGTACGGTTCAGTGGGTCCACGAACCCAACGCGACACGTAGAACCAGCAGGAATTGATTTGATTTCTATTATTATTTTTAACTCTATGCATCTGAGTTCAGAATTCTCTCCTTAAGAGTACAAAATGACACAAAACATCAACCATTTTTTCTTAATTTAGACTAACTAAAAATAAAAACTTTGCTAATAGTCTTGAATAAAAATCTCCTACCTTTTGGTGTACCCAGTTCGTATGCAGACCAATGCTTACCAGGTTGGTGCAACTGCTGCTTCATGGTTCTAGACTACAAAAAAAAATCTGAGTGTATCTTTTCCCTGCTTCTTGCTAACCTACTTCTGAGGACTGTGGATGGATCTGTGGTCAGAACAGGTTAGCATTACTTACACACTATAGGATATATGTCCCTGAGGAGACCACTGAGCTGTATTTTTACTCAGAAATCATAGTTTGCACAGTCATGTCAGTATGAGAGGGTTAGAGGGAAGTAGACACAGGTATATGGTTTAGAGAATTGAGAGAAAGGAGACAGAGATAACATGTTTACAGGGGAACACCCATTAAGCTCTTAACTGGCAGGTTCACAAGCAGTAATTTCTGAGAAGGCAAGTCTTGAAAATAAATTAAAAATGACAGAAATCAGCTAACAATATTGTGCAACTTTCCACATCAATTAACAATTTTGCAAGAGTTGGACCCAGTGGTTATAAAACAAAAAAGGAACTGTACTATAATCCCATGCATTGTGCATACAGAAGACTAAACTCATTGGATTGAGTGACAATTTTTGAGGATTACTTGTCTCATAGTATTAGCTGTCCAGCTACAGAGCATTAATTACATCCTTACCTTTAGGCCGGATTCACACGAGCGTGTTCGGTCCGTGTTCAGTCCATGTTGGCCACATTTCCCGGACCAAACACAGTGTAGGGAGCCGGGCTCCTAGCATCATAGTTATCTCTGACGCTAGGTGTCCCTGTCTTCCTGCCGAACTACTGTCCCGTGATGAAAACATGATTACAGTACAGTTTTCCCGCAGTGAGGTAGGGACTTCTAGCGTCATAGATAACTATGGTGCTAGGAGCCTGCTCCTTGCACTGTGTTCGGTACGGCCAATTTGTCCGACATGCGGACCGTATATCACGGACCGAACATGCTTGTGTGAATTCGGCCTTAGACATTTACAGTTTTAAACATAGTCAAGTAAGTACTCAGCTTCTTTAAAAATCTTCAACTGTGAGCAATCTGGTAACAAACTCAACGTAAATAGGTATTTTGAATACATTGTACAGTATCATGGCTCAATCAAGATATATCTACTGAGCAATATAATGTCTTGTAAATATATACATTAGAAGAAAATATATGCTTTAGCTGATATTAATTATATATCATAAGGATTTTGTTTTGTCCAATATACCAATTAATGATATAAGTTAAGAATATAAAAACTGCTTAAAAGATAGCATTTTGTTTTAAATAAAGTCTATCAATAATGTTGAAATTCCATTTATCTTTAATCACAACTTTAATGCTGTGGATTTGATTTATTTGTTAAATCAAGATAATGTTCGTGTTCCTGTAGAGCACTCAATACATCTTACTGAAATCCGTCTGAAAAACAGTACTTGGCATCAATAATGAACTTCCAGTCACTCTGAAAGCAATATTTCTTCCCATGGTTAGCACCACTAGCATACATCAAAAGCCTGAAGTCGTGATTTCATCAGGAAAGGACAAGTATCCAACTCTATAAATGCAATTTATCCTACAAGTGAGAAGTCAAGTCCTATAATTCTTACAAATGATGATTTAATTACATCTGATAACATGCGGTGGCTCGCTCACACGTTGCAGCCTGCTTTACAGGGAATTTATTGAATGTATTTAGAATAAGGGTTATGATGATAGAGGGAGAACAACCTTGTTTGACTTGCTAAATTCCAATATGCTTATATTACTGGCTAGTTATAATTCCACTTAATCCAGTAAGATCCAGTTAACTGGATCCACCAACAGTCTTTTCAGTAGAAGCAAATAATATATAAATTCCCTGCTCCGCGCAGCTCATAAAATTTTATTGTGATGAGTAGGTGTCGATATAGTGGATGTCCATGCCATGGACTTGGCTAACCACTTACGTTTACTTGTGGCTAGCTTGGTCATGATAGTCACAATATTTATGTTGTCCAAAATATAATAGGAAAACACAGAGGCGTGACTTGAAGTTCCTGGGCCACAATGCAAAATCACCCTCACCAAAAATGTGCCATTTATAATACTTTTGTCTTTTTCGGCACATTCAGATGTAGTTGAAATTTTCCACAGCGGATTTTGTCGCAAATTTGCGGCAATTACACAATAAATCTGCGGAAAAATGTGTATATTTAAGAGTTTATCCAGACGTGGTGCATTTTGCAGCAGACTTTGCACTGCAAAGACTGAAATCCACAGTGAAAATCGACTGCTTTTCTGCAACAGACTCAGAATGTTGGAGAATATACGTTCCGCACCGCAAGTTATTTTCTGAATCGTTTTCACAACATCTGCACTAAGTTAACTAGAACCCCATCAAAAATAAAGGAAGAATAGTCTGCTGCAGATTTCCACTGTGGCCTGTCTGCAATGGAATTCCGCTGCAAAATCTGCCACGTTTGGATGAACCTCCAAATATGCGAATTTTGCAGAAGATTTGTTGAGTAATTGCCGCAAATTTGTGATTAAATCCGCTGCAGAAAATTTCCACCATGCTTTAACATTCCCTTTATGTGGCAAAGCGGCATTTGAGAACTACTACCTCTGCCCCCATAT